>NC_083605.1:300000-566917 GCF_029168945.1 Cannabis sativa | reverse complement strand
CGGTCTTAGCTGAAGCCCCCATGAAATTTCATGATCTTTGGAGATGTGTAGGTCGGGATTTTTAAGAGATAACTAACGAGTGTAAGAGTAAGGAAAAAAACTTGTAAAGTTTCTTTGAAAAGAGAAGAATATTTTCAATTAGGGGGCCATTTTAACAAATTTTAACTTTAAAAACCATTCTTCATATTCATTTCTTAGTAGTACAAATTGATTGTGACTAGTGGCAAAAAAATTAGAGATTAGTCGGGCCACATTTCACGAAGGGGGTACCCTTTACTCCGAAATGTGAGATTTTCACTATTTCGATTAAAACGATCGTTAGTGCAAGATAACTAATTTTTCTCTCAACCTGTCCAAGAGAAAAGTGATGCACAACAGTCTTGGCTAGGCACGTGAAATTTCATGATCTTTGGAGATGTGTAGGTTGAGATTTTAACAGATAACTAACGAGTGTAAGAGTAAGGAAAAAACTTGTTAAAATTTCCCCTGAAAAGAAGAATATTTTCAATTAGGGGGCCATTTCAACAAATTTAACTGAAAACCATTCTTCATATTCATTTCTTAGTAGTATAAATTGATTGTGACTAGTGGCAAATAAAATTCCGAGATTGGTCCGGGCCACATTTCACAAAGGGGTACCACTATCAGAAATGTGAGATTTTCACTATTTCGATTAAAACGATCGTTAGTGCAAGAAAACTAATTTTTCTCTCAACCTGTCCAAGAGAAAAGTGATGCACAACGGTCTTGGCTAGGCCCCCGTGAAATTTCATGATCTTTGGAGATGTGTAGGTTCAGGGTACAGAAGATAACTAACGAGTGTTTTAGTAAAGAAAAAACTTGTAAAAATTTCCCCAAAGAAGAATATTTTCAATTAGGGGGCCATTTCAACAAATTTTAACCCAAAACCATTCTTCATATTCATTTCTTAGTAGTATAAATTTATTGTGACTAGTGGCAAAAAAAATTCCGAGATTAGTCGGGTACATTTCACCAAGGGGTACCACTATCAGAAATGTGAGATTTTCACTATTTCGATTAAAGCGATCTTTGGTGCAAGATAACTAATTTTTCTCTCAACGTGTCCAAGAGAAAAGTGATGCACAACAGTCTTGGCTAGGCGCCCGTGAAATTTCATGATCTTTGGAGATGTACAGAGTTGAAATTTTAACAGATAACTGTATGTGAGTGTAAGAGTAAAGGAAAAAACTTGTTAAAATTTCCCCAAGAAAGAAGAATATTTTCAATTAGGGGGCCATTTCAACAAATTTTAACCCAAAAACATTCTTCATATTCATTTCTTAGTAGTACAAATTTATTGTGACTAGTGGCAAAACATATTGCGAGATTGGTCCGGGCCACATTTCACAAAGGGGTACCACTATCAGAAATGTGAGATTTTCACTATTTCGATTAAAACGATCGTTAGTGCCAAAACTGTTTTCTCTCAACGTGTCCAAGAGAAAAGTGATGCACAACAGTCTTAGCTGAGCCCACGTGAAATTTCATGATCTTTGGAGATGTGTAGGTCAGAGATTTTAACGAGATAACTAACGAGTGTAAGAGTAAGAAAAAAACTTGTTAAAAATTTCCACAGAAAGAAGAATATTTTCAATTAGGGGGCCATTTCAACAAATTTTAACCCAAAACCATTCTTCATATTCATTTCTTAGTAGTACAAATTTATTGTGACTAGTGGCAAAAAAAATTCCGAGATTGGTCCGGGCCACAATTCACAAAGGGGTACCACTATCAGAAATGTGAGATTTTCACTATTTCGATTAAAACGATCGTTAGTGCAAGATAAATAATTTTCCTCGCAACGTGTCCAAGAGAAAAGTGATGCAGAACGGTCTTGGCTAGGCCCCCGTGAAATTTCATGATCTTTGGAAATGTGTAGGTTGAGATTTTAACAGATAACTAACGAGTATAAGAGTAAGGAAAAAACTTGTTAAAATTTCCCCTGAAAAGAAGAATATTTTCAGTTAGCAGGGCCATTTGACAAATTTTGGCAAAACCATTCTTCATATTCATTTCTTAGTAGTACATATTGATTGTATTTAGTGGCAAAAAATATTCTGAGATTAGTCCGAGCCACATTTCACAAAGGGGTACCACTATAAGGAGAATATGAGATTTTCACTATTTCGATTAAAGCGATCTTTAGTCCAAGAAAACTAATTTTTCTCTCAACGTGTCCAAGAGAAAAGTGATGCCTGATAGTCTTGGCTAGGCCCCTAGTGAAATTTCATGATCTTTGGAGATGTGTAGGTCGAGATTTTAACGAGATAACTAGCAGGTGTAAGAGTAAGGAAAAAACTTGTAAAAAATTTCCCCTGAAAAGAAGAATATTTTCAATTAGGGGGCCATTTCAACAAATTTTAACCCAAAACCATTCTTCATATTTATTTCTTAGTAGTACAAATTGATTGTGACTAGTGGCAAAAAATATTCCGAGATTGGTCCGGGCCACATTTCACAAAGGGGTACCACTATCAGAAATTTGAGATTTTCACTATTTCGATTAAAACAATCGTTAGAGCAAGATAAATAATTTTTCTCGCAACGTGTCCAAGAGAAAAGTGATGCAGAACGGTCTTGGCTAGGCCCCCGTGAAATTTCATGATCTTTGGAGATGTGTAGGTTGAGATTTTAACATATAACTAACGAATGTAAGAGTAAGGAAAAAACATGTAAAAATTTCCCATGAAAAGAAGAATATTTTCAATTAGGGGGCCATTTCAACAAATTTTAACCCAAAACCATTCTTCATATTCATTTCTTAGTAGTACAAATTGATTGTGACTAGTGGCAAAAAAAATTCCGAAAGTTGAGTCGGGCCACATTTCACGAAAGGGGTACCACTTTATCAGAAATGTGAGATTTTCACTATTTCGATTAAAACGATCGTTAGTGCAAGATAACTAATTTTTCTCTCAGCGTGTCCAAGAGAAAAGTGATGCACAACGGTCTTGGCTAGGTGCCCGTGAAATTTCATGATCTTTGGAGATGTGTAGGTTGAGATTTTAACGAGATAACTAACGAGTATGAGAGTAAGGAAAAAACTTGTTAAAATTTCCCCTGAAAAGAAGAATATTTTCAATTAGGGGGCCATTTCAACAAATTTTAACCCAAAACCATTCTTCATATTCATTTCTTAGTAGTACAAATTGATTGTGACTAGTGGCAAAAAATATTCCGAGATTGGTCATGGCCACATTTCACAAAAGGGTACCATTATCAGAAATGTGAGATTTTCACTATTTCGATTAAAACGATCTTTAGTCCAAGAAAACTAATTTTTCTCTCAACGTGTCCAAGAGAAAAGTGATGCACAACAGTCTTGGCTAGGCCCCCATGAAATTTCATGATCTTTGGAGATGTGTAGGTCGAGATTTTAAGAGATAACTAACGAGTGTTTTAGTAAGAAAAAAACTTGTTAAAATTTCCCGTGAAAAGAAGAATATTTTCAATTAGGGGGCCATTTCAACAAATTTTAACCCAAAACCACTCTTCATATTCATTTCTTAGTAGTACAAATTTATTTTGACTAGTGGCAAAAAAAAATTCCGAGATTGGTCCGGGCCATTTTCACGAAGGGGTACCACTATCGAAATGTGGGATTTTCAACATTTAGGATTAAAACGATCGTTAGTGCAAGATAAATAATTTTCCTCGCAACGTGTCCAAGAGAAAAGTGATGCAGAACGGTCTTGGCTAGGCCCCCGTGAAATTTCATGATCTTTGGAGATGTGTAGGTTGAGATTTTAACAGATAACTAACGAATGTAAGAGTAAGGAAAAAACTTGTTAAAATTTCCCACTGAAAGAAAGAATATTTTCAATTAGGGGGCCATTTCAACAAATTTTAACCCAAAACCATTCTTCATATTCATTTCTTAGTAGTACATATTGATTGAGACTAGTGGCAAAAAATATTAAAAGATTAGTCAAGGCCACATTTCACGAAAGGGGTACCAGCATCGAAATGTGAGATTTTCACTATTTCGATTAAAACGATCACTAGTCAAAGAAAACTAATTTTTCTCTCAACGTGTCCAAGAGAAAAGTGATGCACAGCGGTCTTGGCTAGGCCCCCATGAAATTTCATGATCTTTGGAGATGTGTAGGTCGAGATTTTAAGAGATAACTAACGAGTGTAAGAGTAAGAAAAAAACTTGTAAGAATTTCCCTGAAAAGAAGAATATTTTCAATTAGGGGGCCATTTCAACAAATTTTAACCCAAAACCATTCTTCATATTCATTTCTTAGTAGTACAAATTTATTGTGACTAGTGGCAAAAAAAATTTCGAGATTGGTGCGGGCCACATTTCACAAAGGGGTACCACTTTATCGAAATGTGAGATTTTCACTATTTCGATTAAAACGATCGTTAGTGCAGAGTAACTAATTTTTCTCTCAGCTTTGTCCAAGAGAAAAGTGATGCACTGTGATCTTGGCTAGACGCACGTGAAATTTCATGATCTTTGGAGATGTGTAGGATTGAGATTTTAGCAGTTAACTAACGAGTGTAAGAGTAAGGAAAAAACTTGTTAAAATTTCCCTGAAAAAAAGAATATTTTCAATTAGGGGGCCATTTCAACAAATTTTAACCCAAAACCATTCTTCATATTCATTTCTTAGTAGTACAAATTGATTGTGACTAGTGGCAAAAAAAATTAAGAGATTAATTAGGGCCACATTTCACGAAGAGGTACCTTGCTCAGAAATGTGAGATTTTCACTATTTCGATTAAAACGATCTTTCGTCCAAGAAAACTAATTTTTCTCTCAACCTGTCCAAGAGAAAAGTGATGCACAACAGTCTTGGCTAGGCCCCCGTGAAATTTCATGATCTTTGGAGATGTGTAGGTCGAGATTTTAAGAGATAACTAACGAGTGTTTTAGTAAGAAAAAATCTTGTTAAAAATTTCCTGCGAAAAGAAGAATGTTTTCAATTAGAGGGCCATTTCAACAAATTTTAGCAACCCAAAACCATTCTTCATATTCATTTCTTAGTAGTATAAATTTATTGTGACTAGTGGCAAAAAAAATTCAAAAGTTAGTCAAGACCACATTTCACAAAGAGGTACCACTATCAGAAATGTGAGATTTTCACTATTTTGATTAAAACGATCGTTAGTGCAAGATAACTAATTTTTCTCTCAACGTGTCCAAGAGAAAAGTGATGCATAGCAGTCTTAGCTAGGCAAACATACATGAAATTTCATGATCTTTGGAGATCTCCTTAGGTTGAAATTTTAACGAGGTCTAACTAACGAGTATAAGAAGTAAGGAAAAAACTTGTTAAAATTTCCCCAGAAAAGAAGAATATTTTCAATTAGAGGGCCATTTCAGCAAAATTTTTAACCCAAAAACATTCACCATATTCATTTCTTAGTAGTACAAATTTATTGTGACTAGTGGCCAAAACATATTGCGAGATTGAGTAAGACACATTTCACGAAGGGGTACCACTATCAGAAATGTGAGATTTTCACTATTTCGATTAAAACGATCTTTAGTGCAAGAAAACTAATTTTTCTCTCAACGTGACCAAGAGAAAAGTGATGCACAACAGTCTTGGCTAGGCCCCCGTGAAATTTCATGATCTTTGGAGATGTGTAGGTCGAGATTTTAAGAGATAACTAACGAGTGTAAGAGTAAGAAAAAAACTTGTTAAAAATTTCCCCAGAAAGAAAGAATATTTTCAATTAGGGGGCCATTTCAACAAATTTTAACCCAAAACCCATTCTTCATATTCATTTCTTAGTAGTACAAATTTATTGTGACTAGTGGCAAAAAAAATTCCGAGATTGGTCCAAGACCCTGATTCACAAAGGGGTACCACTATCAGAAATGTGAGATTTTCACTATTTCGATTAAAACGATCGTTAGTGCAAGATAAATAATTTTCCTCGCAACGTGTCCAAGAGAAAAGTGATGCAGAACGGTCTTGGCTAGGCCCCCGTGAAATTTCATGATCTTTGGAGATGTGTAGGTTGAGATTTTAAGAGATAACTAACGAATGTAAGAGTAAGGAAAAAACTTGTTAAAATTTCCCCTGAAAAGAAGAATATTTTCAATTAGGGGGCCATTTCAACAAATTTTAACCCAAAACCATTCTTCATATTCATTTCTTAGTAGTACATATTGATTGTGACTAGTGGCAAAAAATATTCCGAGATTGGTCCGGGCCACATTTTCACGAAAATTGCCAACATCGAAATGTGAGATTTTCACTATTTCGATTAAAACGATCTTTAGTCCAAGAAAACTAATTTTTCTCTCAACGTGTCCAAGAGAAAAGTGATGCACAACGGTCTTGGCTAGGCCCCCATGAAATTTCATGATCTTTGGAGATGTGTAGGTCGAGATTTTAAGAGATAACTAACGAGTGTTTTAGTAAGAAAAAAACTTGTAAAAATTTCCCCTGAAAAGAAGAATATTTTCAATTAGGGGGCCATTTCAACAAATTTTAACCCAAAACCATTCTTCATATTCATTTCTTAGTAGTATAAATTTATTGTGACTAGTGGCAAAAAAAATTCCGAGATTGATCGGGCTACATTTCACAAAGGGGTACCACTTTATCGAAATGTGAGATTTTCAACTATTTCATTGATTAAAACGATGCGTTAGTGCAAGAATAACTAATTTTTCTCTCAACGTGTCCAAGAGAAAAGTGATGCACAACGGTCTTGGCTAAGCACTTAGTGAAAGTTTATGATTTTTGGAGATGTGTAGGTTGAAATTTTAACAGATAACTAACGAGTGTAAGAGTAAGGAAAAAACTTGTTAAAATTTCCCCTGAAAAGAAGAATATTTTCAATTAGGGGGCCATTTCAACAAATTTTAACCCAAAAACATTCTTCATATTCATTTCTTAGTAGTACAAATTTATTGTGACTAGTGGCAAAACATATTGCGAGATTGGTCCGGGCCACATTTCACAAAGGGGTACCTTGTCGAAATGTGAGATTTTCACTATTTCGATTAAAACGATCTTTAGTTCAAGAAAACTAATTTTTCTCTCAACGTGTCCAAGAAGAAAAGTGATGCACTATGATCTTAGCTAGGCCCCGTGAAATTTCATGATCTTTGGAGATGTGTAAGTCCGAGATTTTAAGGAGATAACTAACGAGTGTAAGAGTAAGAAAAAAACTTGTAAAAATTTCCCCTGAAAAGAAGAATATTTTCAATTAGGGGGCCATTTCAGCAAATTTTAACCCAAAACCATTCTTCATATTCATTTCTTAGTAGTACAAATTTATTGTGACTAGTGGCAAAAAAAATTCCGAGATTGGTCCGGGCCACAATTCACAAAGGGGTACCTTATCGGAAATGTGAGAGTTGCACTCATGTTCGATTAAAACGATCGTTAGTGCAAGATAAATAATTTTCCTCGCAACGTGTCCAAGAGAAAAGTGATGCAGAACGGTCTTGGCTAGGCCCCCGTGAAATTTCATGATCTTTGGAGATGTGTAGGTTGAGATTTTAACAGATAACTAACGAATGTAAGAGTAAGGAAAAAACTTGTTAAAATTTCCCCTGAAAAGAAGAATATTTTCAATTAGGGGGCCATTTCAACAAATTACAACCCCAAAACCATTCTTCATATTCATTTCTTAGTAGTACATATTGATTGTGACTAGTGGCAAAAAATATTCCGAGATTATTCAAGACCCCCACATTTCACAAAAATTGCCACTATCGGGGAAATGTGAGATTTTCACTATTTCGATTAAAACGATCTTTAGTCCAAGAAAACTAATTTTTCTCTCAACGTGTCCAAGAGAAAAGTGATGCACAACGGTCTTGGCTAGGCCCCCATGAAATTTCATGATCTTTGGAGATGTGTAGGTCGAGATTTTAAGAGATAACTAACGAGTGTTTTAGTAAGAAAAAAACTTGTAAAAATTTCCCCTGAAAAGAAGAATATTTTCAATTAGGGGGCCATTTCAAAAAATTTTAACCCAAAACCATTCTTCATATTCATTTCTTAGTAGTACAAATTGATTGTGACTAGTGGCAAAAAAAATTCAAGAGATTGGTCGGGCCACATTTCACAAAGGGGTACCCTTGCTGCTCAAAGGAAATGTGAGATTTTCACTATTTCGATTAAAACGATCTTTAGTCCAAGAAAACTAATTTTTCTCTCAACCTGTCCAAGAGAAAAGTGATACCTGACAGTCTTGGCTAGGCCCTAGTGAAATTTCATGATCTTTGGAGATGTGGAGGTCGAGATTTTAACGAGATAACTAACGAGTGTTTTTAGTAAGAAAAAAACTTGTAAAAATTTCCTGCGAAAAGAAGAATATTTTCAATTGGGGAGCCATTTCAACAAATTTTAACCCAAAACCATTCTTCATATTCATTTCTTAGTAGTATAAACTAAATTTATTGTGACTAGTGGCAAAAAAAATTCCGAGATTGGTCCGGGCCACATTTCACAAAGAAATTTTCCACTATCGGAAATGTGAGATTTTTCACTATTTCGATTAAAACGATTATTGTAGTACAAGATAACTAATTTTTCTCTCAACGTGTCCAAGAGAAAAGTGATACACTGTGATCTTGGCTAGGCGCTAGTGAAATTTCACGATCATTGGAGATGTGTAGAGTTGAGATTTTAACAGGATAACTAACGAGTGTAAGAGTAAGGAAAAAACATTAAAATTTTGAAAAAGAAGAATATTTTCAATTAGGAGGTCACATTTCAACAAATTTTAACCCGAAAACATTCTTCATATTCATTTCTTAGTAGTACAAATTTATTGTGACTAGTGGCGAAACATATTGCGAGATTGGTCGGGCCACGTTTCACGAAGGGGTACCTTATCGGAAATGTGAGATTTTCACTATTTCGATTAAAACGATCTTTAGTGCAAGAAAACTAATTTTTCTCTCAACGCGTCCAAGAGAAAAGTGATGCACAACGAGTCTTGGCTAGGCCCCGTGAAATTTCACATGATCTTTGGAGATGTGTAAGTCGAGATTTTAAGAGATAACTAACGAGTGTAAGAGTAAGAAAAAAACTTGTAAAAAATTTCCCCTGAAAAGAAGAATATTTTCAATTAGAGGGCCATTTCAACAAATTTTAACCCAAAACCATTCTTCATGTTCATTTCTTAGTAGTACAAATTGATTGTGACTAGTGGCAAAAAATATTCCGAGATTGATCCGGGCCACATTTCACAAAGAAGGTACCAGCATCGGAAATTTGAGATTTTCACTATTTCGATTAAAACGATCGTTAGAGCAAGATAAATAATTTTTCTACTTAAACGTGTCCAAGAGAAAAGTGATGCGAAGCAGTCTTAGCTAGGCCCTGTGAAATTTCATGATCTTTGGAGATGTGTAGGTTGAGATTTTAACATATAACTAACGAATGTAAGGAAGTAAGGAAAAAACTTGTTAAAAATTTCCCCTGAAAGAAGAATATTTTCAATTAGGGGGCCATTTTCAGCATGCAACAAATTTTAACTTGAAACCATTCTTCATATTCATTTCTTAGAAGTACAAATTGATTGTGACTAGTGGCAAAAAAAATTAGAGATTGAGTCGGGCCACATTTCACGAAAGGGGTACCACTATCAGAAATGTGAGATTTTCACTATTTCGATTAAAATGATCGTTAGTGCAAGATAAATAATTTTTCTCGCAACGTGTCCAAGAGAAAAGTGATGCGGAAGCAGTCTTGGCTAGGCCCAGTGAAATTTCATGATCTTTGGAGATGTGTAGGTTGAAATTTTAACATATAACTAAAGAATGTAAGAGTAAGGAAAAAACTTGTTAAAAATTTCCCCAAAAGGAAGAATATTTTCAATTAGGGAGCCATTTCAACAGAATTTTAACCCAAAACCATTCACTTTATATTCATTTCTTAGTAGTACAAATTGATTGTGACTAGTGGCAAAAAAAATTCCGAGATTAGTCCGGGCCACATTTCACAAAGGGGTACCACTATCAGAAATGTGAGATTTTTCTTATTTCGATTAAAACGATCTTTGATCCAAGAAAACTAATTTTTCTCTCAACTTTGTCCAAGAGAAAAGTGATGCACAACCGGATCTTGGCTAGGCCCCATGAAATTTCATGATCTTTGGAGATGTGTAGAATTCGAGATTTTAAGAGATAACTAACGAGTGTTTTAGTAAGAAAAAAAACTTGTAAAAATTTCCTGCGAAAAGAAGAATATTTTCAATTAGGGGGCCATTTCAACAAATTTTAACCCAAAACCCATTCTTCATATTCATTTCTTAGTAGTACAAATTTATTGTGACTAGTGGCAAAAAAAATTCCGAGATTGGTCCCGGCCACATTTCACGAAGAAATTTTCTTATCGAAGTAATGAGATTGCCTCCTTATTTAGATTAAAACGATCGTTAGTGCAAGATAACTAATTTTTACGTCAACGTGTCAAAGAGAAAAGTGATGCAGAGCAGTCTTAGCTAGGCGCCGTGAAATTTCATGATCTTTGGAAGTCTGTAGGTTGAGATTTTAACGGATAACTAACGAATGTAAGAGTAAGGAAAAAACTTGTTAAAATTTCCCCTGAAAAGAAGAATATTTTCAATTAGGGGGCCATTTCAACAAATTTTAACCCAAAAACATTCTTCATATTCATTTCTTAGTAGTACGAATTTATTGTGACTAGTGGCAAAACATATTGCGAGATTGGTCCGGGCCACATTTCACAAAGGGGTACCACTATCAGAAATGTGAGATTTTCACTATTTCGATTAAAACGATCTTTAGTGCAAGAAAACTAATTTTTCTCTCAACGCGTCCAAGAGAAAAGTGATACACTGTGATCTTGGCTAGAACCCGTGAAATTTCATGATCTTTGGAGATGTGTAGGTCGAGATTTTAAGAGATAACTAACGAGTGTAAGAGTAAGAAAAAAACTTGTAAAAATTTCCCCTGAAAAGAAGAATATTTTCAATTAGGGGGCCATTTCAACAAATTTTAACGCTTAACCATTCTTCGTATTCATTTCTTAGTAGTACAAATTGATTGTGACTAGTAGCCAAAAAATATTCCGAGATTAATTAAGACACATTTTCACAAAGGGGTACCACTATCGAAATGTGAAGATTTTCACTATTTAGATACAAAACGATCTTTAGTCCAAGAAAACTAATTTTTCTCTCAACCTGTCCAGGAGAAAAGTGATGCACAACGGTCTTGGCTAGGCCCCGTGAAATTTCATGATCTTTGGAGATGTGTAGGTCCAGATTTTAAGAGATAACTAACGAGTGTTTTAGTAAGAAAAAAACTTGTAAAAATTTCCTCTGAAAAGAAGAATATTTTCAATTAGGGGGCCATTTCAACAAATTTTAACTTAAAACCATTCTTCATATTCATTTAATAGTAGTATAAATTTATTGTAGCTAGTGGCGAAAAAAATTAAAAGATTAATTAAGACACATTTCACAAAGTGGTACCACTATCGAGAAATGTGAGATTTTCACAATTTCGATTAAAACCGATCGTTACTGCAAGATAACTAATTTTTCTCTCAGCATTGTCCAAGAGAAAAGTGATGCACAACGGTCTTCAGCTAGCGCCGTGAAATTTCACGATCTTTGGAGATGTGTAGGTTGAGATTTTAGCAGTTATTCTTGAGTGTAAGAGTAAGGAAAAAAACTTGTTAAAATTTCCCACGAAAAGAAGAATATTTTCAATTAAGAAGGCCATTTCAGCAAATTTTAACCCAAAACCATTCAACCATATTCATTTCTTAGTAGTACAAATTTATTGTGACTAGTGGCCAAAACATATTGCGAGATTGAGTCCGGGCCACATTTCTGAAAGGGGTACCACTATCAGAAATGTGAGATTTTCACTATTTCGATTAAAACGATCGTTAGTGCAAGAAAACTAATTTTTCTCTCAACGCGTCCAAGAGAAAAGTGATGCACAAAAGTCTTGGCTAGGCCCCCGTGAAATTTCATGATCTTTGGAGATGTGTAGGTCGAGATTTTAAGAGATAACTAACGAGTGTAAGAGTAAGAAAAAAACTTGTAAAAATTTCCCCTGAAAAGAAGAATATTTTCAATTAGGGGGCCATTTCAACAAATTTTAACCAAAAACCATTCTTCATATTTATTTCTTAGTAGTACAAATTGATTGTGACTAGTGGCAAAAAATATTCCGAGATTGGTCCGGGCCACATTTCACAAAGGGGTACCACTATCAGAAATTTGAGATTTTCACTATTTCGATTAAAACGATCGTTAGAGCAAGATAAATAATTTTTCTCGCAACGTGTCCAAGAGAAAAGTGATGCAGAACGGTCTTGGCTAGGCCCCCGTGAAATTTCATGATCTTTGGAGATGTGTAGGTTGAGATTTTAACATATAACTAACGAATGTAAGAGTAAGGAAAAAACTTGTTAAAATTTCCCCTGAAAAGAAGAATATTTTCAATTAGGGGGCCATTTCAACAAATTTTAACTTGAAACCATTCTTCATATTCATTTCTTAGTAGTACAAATTGATTGCGACTAGTGGCAAAAAAATTCCGGAATTATAGTCAAGACACATTTCACAAAGGGGTACCACTATCAGAAATGTGAGATTTTCACTATTTCGATTAAAATGATCGTTAGTGCAAGATAAATAATTTTTCTCGCAACGTGTCCAAGAGAAAAGTGATGCAGAACGGTCTTGGCTAGGCCCAAGTGAAATTTCATGATCTTTGGAGATGTGTAGGTTGAGATTTTAACATATAACTAACGAATGTAAGAGTAAGGAAAAAACTTGTAAAAATTTCCCCTGAAAGGAAGAATATTTTCAATTAGGGGGCCATTTCAACAAATTTTAACCCAAAACCATTCTTCATATTCATTTCTTAGTAGTACAAATTGATTGTGACTAGTGGCAAAAAAAATTCCGAGATTGGTCCGGGCCACATTTCACTGAAAAGTCTGCTTATCAGAAATGTGAGATTTTCACTATTTCGATTAAAACGATCTTTAGTCCAAGAAAACTAATTTTTATCTCAACCTGTCCAAGAGAAAAGTGATGCACAACGGTCCTTGCTAGGCCCCCATGAAATTTCATGATCTTTGGAGATGTGTAGGTCGAGATTTTAAGAGATAACTAACGAGTGTTTTAGTAAGAAAAAAACTTGTAAAAATTTCCTCTGAAAAGAAGAATATTTTCAATTAGGGGGCCATTTCAACAAATTTTAACCCAAAACCATTCTTCATATTCATTTCTTAGTAGTACAAATTTATTGTGACTAGTGGCAAAAAAAATTCGGAGATTGGTCCGGGCCACATTTCACAAAAAGAGGCTATATTATCGAAATGTGAGATTTTCACTATTTCGATTAAAACGATCGTTAGTGCAAGATAACTAATTTTTCTCTCAACGTGTCCAAGAGAAAAGTGATGCACAACGGTCTTGGCTAGGCGCCCGTGAAATTTCATGATCTTTGGAGATGTGTAGGTTGAGATTTTAACAGATAACTAACGAATGTAAGAGTAAGGAAAAAACTTGTTAAAATTTCCCCTGAAAAGAAGAATATTTTCAATTAGGGGGCCATTTCAACAAATTTTAACCCAAAAACATTCTTCATATTCATTTCTTAGTAGTACGAATTTATTGTGACTAGTGGCAAAACATATTGCGAGATTGGTCCGGGCCACATTTCACAAAGGGGTACCACTATCAGAAATGTGAGATTTTCACTATTTCGATTAAAACGATCTTTAGTGCAAGAAAACTAATTTTTCTCTCAACACGTCCAAGAGAAAAGTGATGCACAACGGTCTTGGCTAGGCCCCCGTGAAATTTCATGATCTTTGGAGATGTGTAGGTCGAGATTTTAAGACATAACTAACGAGTGTAAGAGTAAGAAAAAAACTTGTAAAAATTTACGAAAGAAAGAATATTTTCAATTAGGAGGCCATTTCAACAAATTACAACCCAAAACCATTCTTCATATTCATTTCTTAGTAGTACAAATTGATTGTGACTAGTGGCAAAAAATATTCCGAGAAGTTAGTGCGGGCCACATTTCTAAAGGGGTTACCCTTATCAGAAATCTTACGATTTTCACTATTTCGATTAAAACGATCGTTAGTGCAAGATAAATAATTTTTCTACTTAGCGTGTCCCGAGAGAAAAGTGATGCGAACGGTCTTGGCTAGGCCTAGTGAAATTTCATGATCTTTGGAGATGTGTAGGTTGAGCTTTTAACATATAACTAACGAATGTAAGAGTAAGGAAAAAGCTTGTAAAAATTTCCCACGAAAAGAAGGAATGACACACTGATTAGGGGGCCATTTCAACAAATTTTAACCCAAAACCATTCTTCATATTCATTTCTTAGTAATTACCAAATTCATTGAGACTAGTGGCAAAAAAAATTCCGAAAGTTAAGAATTAGGGCCACATTTCACAAAGGGGTACCAGCACGCATCGAAATGTGAGATTTTTCACTATTTCAATTAAAACGATCGTTAGTGCAAGATAACTAATTTTTCTCTCGGCAGTGTCCGAGAGAAAAGTGATGCACAACGGTCTTGGCTAGGCATATGAAATTTCATGATCTTTGGAGATGTGTAGGTTGAGATTTTAACGAGATAACTAACGAATTGTAAGAGTAAGGAAAAAACTTGTTAAAATTTCCCACGAAAAGGAAGAAGAATATTTTCAATTAGGGGGCCATTTCACCGAATTTTAACCCAAAACCATTCTTCATATTCATTTCTTAGTAGTACAAATTGATTGTGACTAGTGGCAAAAAATATTCCGAGATTGGTACGGGCCACATTTCACAAAGGGGTACCACTATCGAAATGTAGAGATTTTCACTATTTCGATTAAAGCAATCTTTAGTGCAAGAAAACTAATTTTTCTCTCAACGTGTCCAAGAGAAAAGTGATGCACAACAATCTTGGCTAGGCGCCGTGAAATTTCATGATCTTTGGAGATGTGTAGGTTGAGATTTTAACGGATAACTAGCGAGTGTATGAGTAAGGGAAAAACACATTAAAATTTCCCCTGAAAAGAAGAATATTTTCAATTAGGGGGCCATTTCAACAAATTTTAACCCGAAACCATTCTTCATATTCATTTCTTAGTAGTACAAATTGATTGTGACTAGTGGCAAAAAATATTCCGAGATTGGTCCTGGCCACATTTCCACAAAGGGGTACCCTTGCCTCCAGAGAAATGTGAGATTTTTCACTATTTCGATTAAAACGATCATTAGTGCAAGAAAACTAATTTTTCTCTCAACCTGTCCAAGAGAAAAGTGATGCACAACGGTCTTGGCTAGGCCCCTGTGAAATTTCATGATCTTTGGAGATGTGTAGGTTGAGATTTTAACAGATAACTAACGAGTGTAAGAGTAAGGAAACAACTTGTAAAAATTTCCACGAAAAGAAGAATATTTTCAATTAGGAGGCCATTTCAACAAATTTTAACCCAAAACCATTCTTCATATTCATTTCTTAGTAGTACAAATTGATTGTGACTAGTGGCAAAAAATATTACGAAAGTTAGTCCTGGCCACATTTCACGAAGAGGTACCTTATCGAAATGTGAGATTTTCACTATTTCGATTAAAACGATCTTTAGTGCAAGAAAACTAATTTTTCTCTCAACTTAGTCCAAGAGAAAAGTGATGCACAACAGTCTTGGCTAGGCCCAGTGAAATTTCACAGTCTTTGGAGATTTGTAGGTTCAGATTTTAAGAGATAACTAACGAGTGTAAGAGTAAGAAAAAAACTTGTAAAAATTTCCACGAAAAGAAGAATATTTTCAATTAGGGGGCCATTTCAACAAATTTTAACCCAAAACCATTCTTCATATTCATTTCTTAGTAGTACAAATTGATTATGACTAGTGGCAAAAAAAATTTCGAGATTGATGGAGCCACATTTCACAAAGGGATCGAAGTATGAGATTTTCCTTATTTCGATTAAAACGATCGTTAGTGCAAGATAAATAATTTTTCTGCCAACGTGTCCAAGAGAAAAGTGATGCAAAACAGTCTTAGCTGGGCCGAAGTGAAATTTCATGATCTTTGGAGATGTGTAGATTGAGATTTTAACAGATAACTAACGAGTGTAAGAGTAAGGAAAAAACTTGTTAAATATTTCCCCTGAAAAGAAGAATATTTTCAATTAGAGGGCCATTTTACAAAATTTTAGCCCAAAACCAATCTTCATATTCATGTCTTAGTAGTACAAATTCATTGTGACTAGTGGCAAAAAAAATTCCGAGATTGGTCCGGGCCACATTTCACGAAAGGGTACCACTTGCTCAATGTGAGATTTTTCAGTATTTCGATTAAAACGATCGTTAGTGCAAGATAACTAATTTTTCTCTCAACGTGTCCAAGAGAAAAGTGATGCACAACAGTCTTGGCTAGACGCCCATGAAATTTCATGATCTTTGGAGATGTGTAGGTTGAGATTTTAACAGATAACTAACGAGGGTAAGAGTAAGGAAAAAACTTGTAAAAATTTCCCCTGAAAGAAGAATATTTTAGATTAGGGGGCCATTTCAACAAATTTTAACCCAAAACCATTCTTCATATTCATTTCATAGTAGTACAAATTCATTGTGACTAGTGGCAAAAAAATTCCGAGATTGGTCGGGCCACATTTCACAAAGGGGTACCAGCATCGGAAATGTGAGATTTTCAACATTTCAATTAAAACGATCGTTAGTGCAAGATAACTAGGAAAATTTTCTCTCAACGTGTCCCGAGAAAAGTGATGCACAACGGTCTTGGCTAGGCGCCCATGAAATTTCATGATCTTTGGAGATGTGTAGGTTGAGATTTTAACAGATAACTAACGAGTGTAAGAGTAAGGAAAAAACTTGTTAAAATTTCCCCAGAAAAGAATATTTTCAATTAGGAGGCCATTTTCAACGAATTCCCAACGAAAACCATTCTTCATATTCATTTTTCTTAGTAGTACAGAGTGATTGTGACTAGTGGCAAAAAATATTCCGAGATTGGTCGGGCCACATTTCACAAAGGGGGTACCAGCATCGAAATGTGAGATTTTCACTATTTCGGTGAAAGCAAGTCTTTAGTCCAAGAAAACTAATTTTTCTCTCAACGTGTCCAAGAGAAAAGTGATGCACAACAGTCTTGGCTAGGCGCCCGTGAAATTTCATGATCTTTGGAGATGTGTAGGTTGAGATTTTAACAGATAACTAGCGAGTGTAAGAGTAAGGAAAAAACTTGTAAAAATTTCCCTGAAAAGAAGAATATTTTCAGGTGTCTAGGGGGCCATTTCTATACAGAATTTATAACCCAAAACAATTCTTCATATTCATTTTCTTAGTAGTACAAATTGATTGTGACTAGTGGCAAAAAATATTGCGAGATTGGTCACGGCCACATTTCTGAAAAGGGTACCAGCATCGAAATGTGAGATTTTCACTATTTCGATTAAAACGATCTTTAGTGCAAGAAAACTAGTTTTTTCTCCCAACGAGTCCAAGAGAAAAGTGATGCACAACAGTCTTGGCTAGGCCCCGTGAGAAATTTCATGATCTTTGGAGATTTGTAGGTTCAGATTTTAACGAGATAACTAACGAGTGTAAGAGTAAGAAAAAAACTTGTTAAAAATTTCCCACGAAAAGAAGAATATTTTCAATTAGGGGGCCATTTCAACAAATTTTAACCCAAAACCATTCTTCATATTCATTTCTTATTAGTACAAATTGATTGTGACTAGTGGCAAAAAAAATTCCGAGATTGGTCCGGGCCACATTTCACAAAGGGATCAGAAATGTGAGATTTTCACTATTTCGATTAAAACGATCGTTAGTGCAAGATAAATAATTTTTCTCGCAACGTGTCCAAGAGAAAAGTGATGCAGAACGGTCTTGGCTAGGCCCCCGTGAAATTTCATGATCTTTAGAGATGTGTAGGTTGAGATTTTAACATATAACTAACGAATGTAAGAGTAAGGAAAAAACTTGTAAAAATTTCCCCTGAAAAGAAGAATATTTTCAATTAGGGGGCCATTTCAACAAATTTTAACCCAAAACCATTCTTCATATTCATTTCTTAGTAGTACAAATTCATTGTGACTAGTGGCAAAAAAAATTCCGAGATTGGTCCGGGCCACATTTCACAAAGGGGTACCACTATCAGAAATGTGAGATTTTCACTATTTCAATTAAAACGATCGTTAGTGCAAGATAACTAATTTTTCTCTCAACGTGTCCAAGAGAAAAGTGATGCACAACGGTCTTGGCTAGGCGCCCGTGAAATTTCATGATCTTTTGAGATGTGTAGGTTGAGATTTTAACAGATAACTAACGAATGTAAGAGTAAGGAAAAAACTTGTTAAAATTTCCCCTGAAAAGAAGAATATTTTCAATTAGGGGGCCATTTCAACAAATTTTAACCCAAAAACATTCTTCATATTCATTTCTTAGTAGTACGAATTTATTGTGACTAGTGGCAAAACATATTGCGAGATTGGTCCGGGCCACATTTCACAAAGGGGTACCACTTTATCGAAATGTGAGATTTTCAGCATTTTCGATTAAAACGATCTTTAGTGCAAGAAAACTAATTTTTCTCTCCAACGTGTCCAAGAGAAAAGTGATGCACAGCAGTCTTGGCTAGGCCCCAGTGAAATTTCATGATCTTTGGAGATGTGTAGGTCGAGATTTTAACAGATAACTAACGAGTGTAAGAGTAAGAAAAAAAACTTGTAAAAATTTCCCCTGAAAAGAAGAATATTTTCAATTAGGGGGCCATTTCAACAAATTTTAACCCAAAACCATTCTTCATATTCATTTCTTAGTAGTACAAATTGATTGTGACTAGTGGCAAAAAATATTCCGAGATTGGTCGGGCCACATTTCACAAAGAAGTGCTGCTTATCGGAAATGTAAAGTTTTAACTATTTCGATTAAAACGATCGTTAGTGCAAGATAAATAATTTTTCTCGCAACGTGTCCAAGAGAGAAAAGTGATGCGAACAGTCTTGGCTAGGCCCCGTGAAATTTCATGATCTTTGGAGATGTGTAGGTTGAGATTTTAACATATAACTAACGAATGTAAGAGTAAGGAAAAAACTTGTAAAAATTTCCCCGAAAAGAAAGAATATTTTCAATTAGTGGGCCATTTCAACAAATTACAACCCAAAACCATTCTTCATATTCATTTCTTAGTAGTACAAATTCATTGTGACTAGTGGCAAAAAAAATTCCGAGATTAATTAAGACCCCTTGTTCTAGGGAGTACCTTATCAGAAATGTGAGATTTTCACTATTTCAATTAAAACGATCGTTAGTGCAAGATAACTAATTTTTCTCTCAACGTGTCGAAGAGAAAAGTAATTACACAACGAAGTCTTGGCCTAAGCGCCCATGCAAGTTCATGATCTTTGGAGATGTGTAGGTTGAGATTTTAACAGATAACTAACGAGTGTAAGAGTAAGGAAAAAACTTGTTAAAATTTCCCTTAAAAGAAGAATATTTTCAATTAGGGGGCCATTTCAACAAATTTTAACCCAAAACCATTCTTCATATTCATTTCTTAGTAGTACAAATTGATTGTGACTAGTGGCAAAAAATATTCCGAGATTGGTCCGGGCCACATTTCACAAAGGGGTACCACTATCAGAAATGTGAGATTTTCACTATTTCGATTAAAACAATCTTTAGTCCAAGAAAACTAATTTTTCTCTCAACGTGTCCAAGAGAAAAGTGATGCACAACGGTCTTGGCTAGGCGCCCGTCAAATTTCATGATCTTTGGAGATGTGTAGGTTGAGATTTTAACAGATAACTAACGAGTGTAAGAGTAAGGAAAAAACCTGTTAAAATTTCCCCTGAAAAGAAGAATATTTTCAATTAGGGGGCCATTTCAACAAATTTTAACCCAAAACCATTCTTCATATTCCTTTCTTAGTAGTACAAATTGATTGTGACTAGTGGCAAAAAATATTCCGAGATTGGTCACGGCCACACATTTCACAAAGGGGTACCACTATCAGAAATGTGAGATTTTCACTATTTCGATTAAAACGATCTTTAGTCCAAGAAAACTAATTTTTCTCTCAACCTGTCCAAGAGAAAAGTGATGCACAACGGTCTTGGCTAGGCCCCCGTGAAATTTCATGATCTTTGGAGATGTGTAGGTTGAGATTTTAAGAGATAACTAACGAGTGTAAGAGTAAGAAAAAAACTTGTAAAAATTTCCCCTGAAAAAAAGAATATTTTCAATTAGGGGGCCATTTCAACAAATTTTAACCCAAAACCATTCTTCATATTCATTTCTTAGTAGGACAAATTGATTGTGACTAGTGGCAAAAAATATTAAAGATTAGTCCTGGCCACATTCCTGAAAAGGGTACCACTTTATCGGAAATGTGAGATTTTCACTATTTCGATTAAAACGATCGTTAGTGCAAGAAAACTAATTTTTCTCTCAACGTGTCCAAGAGAAAAGTGATGCACAACGGTCTTGGCTAGGCCCGAAGTGAAATTTCATGATCTTTGGAGATGTGTAGGTTGAGATTTTAAATGATAACTAACGAGTGTAAGAGTAAGGAAAAAACTTGTAAAAATTTCCCCAGAAAAGAAGAATATTTTCAATTAGGGGGCCATTTCAACAAATTTTAACCCAAAACCATTCTTCATATTCATTTCTTAGTAGTACAAATTGATTGTGACTAGTGGAAAAAAATATTCCGAGATTGGTCCGGGCCACATTTCACGAAATTTACCAACATCGAAAATGTGAGATTTTCACTATTTCGATTAAAACGATCGTGGTAGTGAAAGAAAACTAATTTTCTCTCAACGTGTCCAAGAGAAAAGTGATGCGGACAACGGTCTTGGCTAGGCCCAAGTGAAATTTCATCATCTTTGGAGATGTGTAGGTTGAGATTTTAACGATATAACTAACGAGTGTAAGAGTAAGGAAAAAACTTGTTAAAAATTTCCCTTTGAAAAGAAGAATATTTTCAATTAGGGGGCCATTTCAACAAATTTTAACCCAAAACCATTCTTCATATTCATTTCTTAGTAGTACAAATTGATTGTGACTAGTGGCAAAAAAAATTCCGAGATTGAGTCGGGCCACATTTCACGAAGGGGTACCCATTTATCGGAAATGTGAGATTTTCACTATTTCGATTAAAACGATCGTTACCGTGCAAGAAAACTAATTTTTCTCTCAACGTGTCCAAGAGAAAAGTGATGCACAACGGTCTTGGCTAGGCGCCCAGTGAAATTTCATGATCTTTGGAGATGTGTAGGTTGAGATTTTAACGAGATAACTAACGAGTGTAAGAGTAAGGAAAAGAAACTTGTTAAAATTTCCCACAGAAAAAGAAGAATATTTTCAATTAGGGGGCCATTTCAAGAAATTTTAACCCAAAACCATTCTTCATATTCATTTCTTAGTAGTACAAATTGATTGTGACTAGTGGCAAAAAATATTCCGAGATTGGTCCGGGCCACATTTCACGAAAGGGGTACCCTTTATCGAAAATGTGAGATTTTTCACTATTTCGATTAAAACGATCGTTACTTTGCAAGAAAACTAATTTTTCTCTCAACGTGTCCCAAGAGAAAAGTGATGCACAACGGTCTTAGCTAGGCGCCTCAAAAAGTGAAATTTCATGATCTTTGGAGATGTGTAGGTTGAGATTTTAACGAGATAACTAACGAGTGTAAGAGTAAAGGGAAAAAACACATTGTAAAAATTTCCACATTTGAAAAGAAGAATATTTTCAATTAGGAGGGCCATTTCAACAAATTTTAACCCAAAACCATTCTTCATATTCATTTCTTAGTAGTACAAATTGATTGTGACTAGTGGCAAAAAATATTCGAGATTGAGTCCTTTGGCCACATTTCTGAAAGGGGTACCATATCGGAAATGTAGAGATTTTCACTATTTCGATTAAAACGATCGTTAGTGCAAGAAAACTAATTTTTCTCTCAACGTTCATCCAAGAGAAAAGTGATGCACAACGGTCTTGGCTAGGCCCCGCAAGTGAAATTTCATGATCTTTGGAGATGTGTAGAGTTTAAAGATTTTTAACGAGATAACTAACGAGTGTAAGAGTAAGGAAAAAACTTGTAAGGAAATTTCCCTGAAAAGAAGAATCACTTTTTCAACTAGGGGGCCATTCAACAAAATTTTAACCCAAAAACATTCTTCATATTCATTTCTTAGTAGTACAAATTGATTGTGACTAGTGGCATAAAATATTCTGAGGGATTGAGTCCGGGCCACATTTCACAAAGGGGTACCCACTTATCGGGGAAATGTGAGATTTTCACTATTTCGATTAAAACGATCGTTAGTGCCAGAAAACTAATTTTTCTCTCAACGTGTGTCCAAGAAGAGAAAAGTGATGCACAACGGTCTTGGCTGGGCCACTCGTGAAATTTCATGATCTTTGGGAGATGTGTAGGTTGAGATTTTAACTTGAGATAACTAACGAAGTGTAAGAGTAAAGGAAAAAACTTGTAAAAATTTCCTACGACAAAGAAAGAATATTTTCAATTAGGGGGCCATTTCACAGCAAATTTTAACCCCAAAACCATTCTTCATATTCATTTCTTAGTAGTACAAATTGATTGAGACTAAAGTGGCAAAAAATATCTCGAGAAGTTGGTCGAGGCCACATTTCACAAAGGGGTACCCTTTATCGGGAAATGTATGAGATTTTTCACCTATGTTTCGATTAAAACGATCGTTAGTGCAAGAAAACTAATTTTTCTCTCGGCACGTGTCCAAGAGAAAAGTGATGCACAACAGTCTTGGCTAGGCCCCAGGTGAAATTTCATGATCTTTGGAGATGTGTAGGTTGAGATTTTAGCACGAGATCAACTAACGAGTGTAAGAGTAAGGAAAAAAACTTGTAAAAATTTCCCCGAAAAGAAGAATATTTTCAATTAGGGGGCCATTTCTTCAACAAATTTTAACCCAAAAACATTCTTCATATTCATTTCTTAGTAGTACAAATTGATTGTGACTAGTATGGCAAAACATATTGCGAGATTGGTCCGAGGCCACATTTCACGAAACGGAGTACCAACATCGAGAAGCATGTGAGATTTTCCTTATTTCGATTAAAACGATCGTTAGTGCAAGAAAACTAATTTTTCTCTCAACGTGTCCAAGAGAAAAGTGATGCACAACGGTCTTGGCTAGGCCAGCCCGCATGAAATTTCATGATCTTTGGAGATGTGTAGGTTGAGATTTTAACGAGATAACTAACGGAGTGTAAGAGTAAGGAAAAAACTTGTTAAAATTTCCCACGAAAGAGAAGAGATATTTTCAATTAGGGGGCCATTTCAACAGAATTTTAACCCAAAACCATTCTTCATATTCATTTTCTTAGTAGGCTACAAATTGATTGTGACTAGTGGCAAAAAATATTCCGAGATTGAGTCCGGGAACCACATTTCTACGAAAGGGGTACCACTATCGGAAATGTGAGATTTTCACTATTTCGATTAAAACGATCGTTAGTGCAAGAAAAACTATTTTTCTTTCAACGTGTCCAAGAGAAAAGTGATGCACAACGGTCTTGGCTAGGCCCCCGTGAAATTTCATGATCTTTGGAGATGTGTAGGTTGAGATTTTAACATATAACTAACGAATGTAAGAGTAAGGAAAAAACTTGTAAAAATTTCCCTTAAAAGAAGAATATTTTCAATTAGGGGGCCATTTCAACAAATTTTAACCCAAAACCATTCTTCATATTCATTTCTTAGTAGTACAAATTGATTGTGACTAGTGGCAAAAAAAATTTCGAGATTGGTCGGGGCCACATTTGACAAAGGGGTACCACTATCAGAAATGTGAGATTTTCACTATTTCGATTAAAACGATCGTTAGTGCAAGAAAACTAATTTTTCTCTCAACGTGTCCAAGAGAAAAGTGATGCACAACGGTCTTGGCTAGGCGCCCATGAAATTTCATGATCTTTGGAGATGTGTAGGTTGAGATTTTAACAGATAACTAACGAGTGTAAGAGTAAGGAAAAAACTTGTTAAAATTTCCCCTGAAAAGAAGAATATTTTCAATTAGGGGGCCATTTCAACAAATTTTAACCCAAAACCATTCTTCATATTCATTTCTTAGTAGTACAAATTGATTGTGACTAGTGGCAAAAAATATTCCGAGATTAGTCGGGGCACATTTCACAAAGGGGTACCACTATCAGAAATGTGAGATTTTCACTATTTCGATTAAAACGATCTTTAGTGCAAGAAAACTAATTTTTCTCTCAACGTGTCCAAGAGAAAAGTGATGCACAACGGTCTTGGCTAGGCCCCCGTCAAATTTCATGATCTTTGGAGATGTGTAGGTTGAGATTTTAACAGATAACTAACGAGTGTAAGAGTAAGGAAAAAACTTGTAAAAATTTCCCTGAAAAGAAGAATATTTTCAATTAGGGGGCCATTTCAACAAATTTTAACCCAAAACCATTCTTCATATTCATTTCTTAGTAGTACAAATTGATTGTGACTAGTGGCAAAAAATATTCAGAGATTGGTCCGGGCCACATTTCACAAAGGGGTACCACTATCAGAAATGTGAGATTTTCACTATTTCGATTAAAACGATCGTTAGTGCAAGAAAACTAATTTTTCTCTCAACGTGTCCAAGAGAAAAGTGATGCACAACAGTCTTGGCTAGGCCCCCGTGAAATTTCATGATCTTTGGAGATGTGTAGGTTGAGATTTTAACAGATAACTAACGAGTGTAAGAGTAAGGAAAAAACTTGTAAAAATTTCCCCTGAAAAGAAGAATATTTTCAATTAGGGGGCCATTTCAACAAATTTTAACCCAAAACCATTCTTCATATTCATTTCTTAGTAGTACAAATTGATTGTGACTAGTGGCAAAAAATATTCCGAGATTGGTCCCGGCCACATTTCACAAAGGGGTACCACTATCAGAAATGTGAGATTTTCACTATTTCAATTAAAACGATCTTTAGTGCAAGAAAACTAATTTTTCTCCCAACGAGTCCAAGAGAAAAGTGATGCACAACGGTCTTGGCTAGGCCCCCGTGAAATTTCATGATCTTTGGAGATTTGTAGGTCGAGATTTTAAGAGATAACTAACGAGTGTAAGAGTAAGGAAAAAACTTGTTAAAATTTCCCCTGAAAAGAAGAATATTTTCAATTAGGGGGCCATTTCAACAAATTTTAACCCAAAACCATTCTTCATATTCATTTCTTAGTAGTACAAATTGATTGTGACTAGTGGCAAAAAATATTCCGAGATTGGTCCCGGCCACATTTCACAAAGGGGTACCACTATCAGAAATGTGAGATTTTCACTATTTCGATTAAAACGATCTTTAGTGCAAGAAAACTAATTTTTCTCTCAAGGTGTCCAAGAGAAAAGTGATGCACAACGGTCTTGGCTAGGCCCCAGTGAAATTTCATGATAATTGGAGATGTGTAGGTCGAGATTTTAAGAGATAACTAACAAGTGTAAGAGTAAGGAAAAAACTTGTAAAAATTTCCCCTGAAAAGAAGAATATTTTCAATTAGGGGGCCATTTCAACAAATTTTAACCCAAAAACATTCTTCATATTCATTTCTTAGTAGTACAAATTGATTGTGACTAGTGGCAAAACATATTGCGAGATTGGTCCGGGCCACATTTCACAAAGGGGTACCACTATCAGAAATGTGAGATTTTCACTATTTCGATTAAAACGATCTTTAGTGCAAGAAAACTAATTTTTCTCTCAACGTGTCCAAGAGAAAAGTGATGCACAACGGTCTTGGCTAGGTGCCCGTGAAATTTCATGATCTTTGGAGATTTGTAGGTCGAGATTTTAACAGATAACTAACGAGCGTTAGAGTAAGGAAAAAACTTGTTAAAATTTCCCCTGAAAAGAAGAATATTTTCAATTAGGGGGCCATTTCAACAAATTTTAACCCAAAACCATTCTTCATATTCATTTCTTAGTAGTACAAATTGATTGTGACTAGTGGCAAAAAATATTCCGAGATTGGTCCGGGCCACATTTCACAAAGGGGTACCACTATCAGAAATGTGAGATTTTCACTATTTCGATTAAAACGATCTTTAGTCCAAGAAAACTAATTTTTCTCTCAACGTGTCCAAGAGAAAAGTGATGCACAACGGTCTTGGCTAGGCCCCCGTGAAATTTCATGATCTTTGGAGATGTGTAGGTTGAGATTTTAATAGATAACTAACGAGTGTAAGAGTAAGAAAAAATCTTGTAAAAATTTCCCCTGAAAAGAAGAATATTTTCAATTATGGGCCATTTCAAAAAATTTTAACCCAAAACCATTCTTCATATTCATTTCTTAGTAGTACAAATTTATTGTGACTAGTGGCAAAAAAAATTCCGAGATTGGTCCGGGCCACATTTCACAAAGGGGTACCACTATCAGAAATGTGAGATTTTCACTATTTCGATTAAAATGATCGTTAGTGCAAGATAAATAATTTTTCTCGCAACGTGTCCAAGAGAAAAGTGATGCAGAACGGTCTTGGCTAGGCCCCCGTGAAATTTCATGATCTTTGGAGATGTGTAGGTTGAGATTTTAACAGATAACTAACGAATGTAAGAGTAACGAAAAAAACTTGTTAAAATTTCCCCTGAAAAGAAGAATATTTTCAATTAGGGGGCCATTTCAACAAATTTTAACCCAAAACCATTCTTCATATTCATTTCTTAGTAGTACAAATTGATTGTGTCTAGTGGCAAAAAATATTCCGAGATTGGTCCGGGCCACATTTCACAAAGGGGTACCACTATCAGAAATGTGAGATTTTCACTATTTCGATTAAAACGATCTTTAGTCCAAGAAAACTAATTTTTCTCTCAACGTGTCCAAGAGAAAAGTGATGCACAACGGTCTTGGCTAGGTGCCCGTGAAATTTCATGATCTTTGGAGATGTGTAGGTTGAGATTTTAACAGATAACTAACGAATGTAAGAGTAAGGAAAAAACTTGTTAAAATTTCCCCTGAAAAGAAGAATATTTTCAATTAGGGGGCCATTTCAACAAATTTTAACCCAAAACCATTCTTCATATTCATTTCTTAGTAGTACAAATTTATTGTGACTAGTGGCAAAAAAAATTCCGAGATTGGTCCGGGCCACATTTCACAAAGGGGTACCACTATCAGAAATGTGAGATTTTCACTATTTCGATTAAAACGATCGTTAGTGCAAGATAACTAATTTTTCTCTCAACGTGTCCAAGAGAAAAGTGATGCACAACGGTCTTGGCTAGGTGCCCGTGAAATTTCATGATCTTTGGAGATGTGTAGGTTGAGATTTTAACAGATAACTAACGAGTGTAAGAGTAAGGAAAAAACTTGTTAAAATTTCCCCTGAAAAGAAGAATATTTTCAATTAGGGGGCCATTTCAACAAATTTTAACCCAAAACCATTCTTCATATTCATTTCTTAGTAGTACAAATTGATTGTGACTAGTGGCAAAAAATATTCCGAGATTGGTCCGGGCCACATTTCACAAAGGGGTACCACTATCAGAAATGTGAGATTTTCACTATTTCGATTAAAACGATCTTTAGTCCAAGAAAACTAATTTTTCTCTCAACGTGTCCAAGAGAAAAGTGATGCACAACGGTCTTGGCTAGGCCCCCGTGAAATTTCATGATCTTTGGAGATGTGTAGGTTGAGATTTTAAGAGATAACTAACGAGTGTAAGAGTAAGGAAAAAACTTGTAAAAATTTCCCCTGAAAAGAAGAATATTTTCAATTAGGGGGCCATTTCAACAAATTTTAACCCAAAACCATTCTTCATATTCATTTCTTAGTAGTACAAATTTATTGTGACTAGTGGCAAAAAAAAATTCGAGATTGGTCCGGGCCACATTTCACAAAGGGGTACCACTATCAGAAATGTGAGATTTTCACTATTTCGATTAAAACGATCGTTAGTGCAAGAAAACTAATTTTTCTCTCAACGTGTCCAAGAGAAAAGTGATGCACAACGGTCTTGGCTAGGCCTCCGTGAAATTTCATGATCTTTGGAGATGTGTAGGTTGAGATTTTAACAGATAACTAACGAGTGTAAGAGTAAGGAAAAAACTTGTAAAAATTTCCCCTGAAAAGAAGAATATTTTCAATTAGGGGGCCATTTCAACAAATTTTAACCCAAAACCATTCTTCATATTCATTTCTTAGTAGTACAAATTGATTGTGAGTAGTGGCAAAAAATATTCCGAGATTGGTCCGGGCCACATTTCACAAAGGGGTACCACTATCAGAAATGTGAGATTTTCACTATTTCGATTAAAACGATCGTTAGTGCAAGAAAACTAATTTTTCTCTCAACGTGTCCAAGAGAAAAGTGATGCACAACGGTCTTGGCTAGGCCCCCTGTGAAATTTCCTGATCTTTGGAGATGTGTAGGTTGAGATTTTAACAGATAACTAACGAGTGTAAGAGTAAGGAAAAAACTTGTTAAAATTTCCCCTGAAAAGAAGAATATTTTCAATTATGGGCCATTTCAACAAATTTTAACCCAAAACCATTCTTCATATTCATTTCTTAGTAGTACAAATTGATTGTGACTAGTGGCAAAAAATATTGCGAGATTGGTCCGGGCCACATTTCACAAAGGGGTACCACTATAGGAAATATGAGATTTTCACTATTTCGATTAAAACGATCGTTAGTGCAAGAAAACTAATTTTTCTCTCAACGAGTCCAAGAGAAAAGTGATGCACAACGGTCTTGGCTAGGCCCCTGTGAAATTTCATGATCTTTGGAGATGTGTAGGTTGAGATTTTAAGAGATAACTAACGAGTGTAAGAGTAAGGAAAAAACTTGTAAAAATTTCCCATGAAAAGAAGAATATTTTCAATTAGGGGGCCATTTCAACAAATTTTAACCCAAAACCATTCTTCATATTCATTTCTTAGTAGTACAAATTGATTGTGACTAGTGGCAAAAAAAATTCCGAGATTGGTCCTGGCCACATTTCACAAAGGGGTACCACTATCAGAAACGTGAGATTTTCACTATTTCGATTAAAACGATCGTTAGTGCAAGAAAACTAATTTTTCTCTCAACGTGTCCAAGAGAAAAGTGATGCACAACGGTCTTGGCTAGGTGCCCGTGAAATTTCATGATCTTTGGAGATGTGTAGGTTGAGATTTTAACAGATAACTAACGAGTGTAAGAGTAAGGAAAAAACTTGTTAAAATTTCCCCTGAAAAAGAAGAATATTTTCAATTAGGGGGCCATTTCAAAAAATTTTAACCCAAAACCATTCTTCATATTCATTTCTTAGTAGTACAAATTGATTGTGACTAGTGGCAAAAAATATTCCGAGATTGGTCCTGGCCACATTTCACAAAGGGGTACCACTATCAGAAATGTGAGATTTTCACTATTTCGATTAAAATGATCTTTAGTCCAAGAAAACTAATTTTTCTCTCAACCTGTCCAAGTGAAAAGTGATGCACAACGGTCTTGGCTAGGCCCCCGTGAAATTTCATGATCTTTGGAGATGTGTAGGTTGAGATTTTAACAGATAACTAACGAGTGTAAGAGTAAGGAAAAAACTTGTAAAAATTTCCCCTGAAAAGAAGAATATTTTCAATTAGGGGGCCATTTCAACAAATTTTAACCCAAAACCATTCTTCATATTCATTTCTTAGTAGTACAAATTTATTGTGACTAGTGGCAAAAAAAATTCCGAGATTGGTCCGGGCCACATTTCACAAAGGGGTACCACTATCAGAAATGTGAGATTTTCACTATTTCGATTAAAACGATCGTTAGTGCAAGAAAACTAATTTTTCTCTCAACGTGTCCAAGAGAAAAGTGATGCACAACGGTCTTGGCTAGGCCCCCGTGAAATTTCATGATCTTTGGAGATGTGTAGGTTGAGATTTTAACAGATAACTAACGAGTGTAAGAGTAAGGAAAAAACTTGTTAAAATTTCCCCTGAAAAGAAGAATATTTTCAATTAGGGGGCCATTTCAACAAATTTTAACCCAAAACCATTCTTCATATTCATTTCTTAGTAGTACAAATTGATTGTGACTAGTGGCAAAAAATATTCCGAGATTGGTCCCGGCCACATTTCACTGAAAAGGGGTACCACTATCGGGGAAATGTGAGATTTTCACTATTTCGATAAAAACGATCTTTAGTGCAAGAAAACTAATTTTTCTCTCAACGTGTCCAAGAGAAAAGTGATGCACAACGGTCTTGGCTAGGCCCCTGTGAAATTTCATGATCTTTGGAGATGTGTAGGTTGAGATTTTAAGAGATAACTAACGAGTGTAAGAGTAAGGAAAAAACTTGTAAAAATTTCCCCAGAAAAGAAGAATATTTTCAATTAGGGGGCCATTTCAACAAATTTTAACCCAAAACCATTCTTCATATTCATTTCTTAGTAGTACAAATTGATTGTGACTAGTGGCAAAAAAAATTCCGAGATTGGTCTGGGCCACATTTCACAAAGGGGTACCACTATCAGAAATGTGAGATTTTCACTATTTCGATTAAAACGATCGTTAGTGCAAGAAAACTAATTTTTCTCTCAACGTGTCCAAGAGAAAAGTGATGCACAACGGTCTTGGCTAGGCCCCGTGAAATTTTCTTGATCTTTGGAGATGTGTAGGTTGAGATTTTAACAGATAACTAACGAGTGTAAGAGTAAGGAAAAAACTTGTTAAAATTTCCCCTGAAAAGAAGAATATTTTCAATTAGGGGGCCATTTCAACAAATTTTAACCCAAAACCATTCTTCATATTCATTTCTTAGTAGTACAAATTGATTGTGACTAGTGGCAAAAAAATATTCCGAGATTTGTCCGGGCCACATTTCACAAAGGGGTACCACTTTCAGAAATGTGAGATTTTCACTATTTCGATTAAAACGATCGTTAGTGCAAGAAAACTAATTTTTCTCTCAACGTGTCCAAGAGAAAAGTGATGCACAACGGTCTTGGCTAGGCCCCCGTGAAATTTCATGATCTTTGGAGATGTGTAGGTTGAGATTTTAAGAGATAACTAACGAGTGTAAGAGTAAGGAAAAAACTTGTTAAAATTTCCCCTGAAAAGAAGAATATTTTCAATTATGGGCCATTTCAACAAATTTTAACCCAAAACCATTCTTCATATTCATTTCTTAGTAGTACAAATTGATTGTGACTAGTGGCAAAACATATTGCGAGATTGGTCCGGGCCACATTTCACAAAGGGGTACCACTATCAGAAATGTGAGATTTTCCCTATTTCGATTAAAACGATCGTTAGTGCAAGAAAACTAATTTTTCTCTCAACGTGTCCAAGAGAAAAGTGATGCACAACGGTCTTGGCTAGGCCCCCGTGAAATTTCATGATCTTTGGAGATGTGTAGGTTGAGATTTTAACAGATAACTAACGAGTGTAAGAGTAAGGAAAAAACTTGTAAAAATTTCCCCTGAAAAGAAGAATATTTTCAATTAGGGGGACCATTTCAACAAATTTTAACCCAAAACCATTCTTCATATTCATTTCTTAGTAGTACAAATTTATTGTGACTAGTGGCAAAAAAAATTCCGAGATTGGTCCGGGCCACATTTCACAAAGGGGTACCACTATCAGAAATGTGAGATTTTCACTATTTCGATTAAAAACGATCGTTAGTGCAAGAAAACTAATTTTTCTCTCAACGTGTCCAAGAGAAAAGTGATGCACAACGGTCTTGGCTAGGTGCCCGTGAAATTTCATGATCTTTGGAGATGTGTAGGTTGAGATTTTAACATATAACTAACGAGTGTAAGAGTAAGGAAAAAACTTGTTAAAATTTCCCCTGAAAAGAAGAATATTTTCAATTAGGGGGCCATTTCAACAAATTTTAACCCAAAACCATTCTTCATATTCATTTCTTAGTAGTACAAATTGATTGTGACTAGTGGCAAAAAATATTCCGAGATTGGTCCCGGCCACATTTCACAAAGGGGTACCACTATCAGAAATGTGAGATTTTCACTATTTCGATTAAAATGATCGTTAGTCCAAGAAAACTAATTTTTCTCTCAACGTGTCCAAGTGAAAAGTGATGCACAACGGTCTTGGCTAGGCCCCCCGTGAAATTTCATGATCTTTGGAGATGTGTAGGTTGAGATTTTAACAGATAACTAACGAGTGTAAGAGTAAGGAAAAAACTTGTAAAAATTTCCCCTGAAAAGAAGAATATTTTCAATTAGGGGGCCATTTCAACAAATTTTAACCCAAAACCATTCTTCATATTCATTTCTTAGTAGTACAAATTTATTGTGACTAGTGGCAAAAAAATTCCGAGATTGGTCCGGGCCACATTTCACAAAGGGGTACCACTATCAGAAATGTGAGATTTTCACTATTTCGATTAAAACGATCGTTAGTGCAAGAAAAATAATTTTTCTCTCAACGTGTCCAAGAGAAAAGTGATGCACAACGGTCTTGGCTAGGCCCCCGTGAAATTTCATGATCTTTGGAGATGTGTAGGTTGAGATTTTAACAGATAACTAACGAGTGTAAGAGTAAGGAAAAAACTTGTTAAAATTTCCCCTGAAAAGAAGAATATTTTCAATTAGGGGGCCATTTCAACAAATTTTAACCCAAAACCATTCTTCATATTCATTTCTTAGTAGTACAAATTGATTGTGACTAGTGGCAAAAAATATTCCGAGATTGGTCCGGGCCACATTTCACAAAGGGAGAAATGTGAGATTTTCACTATTTCGATTAAAACGATCGTTAGTGCAAGAAAACTAATTTTTCTCTCAACGTGTCCAAGAGAAAAGTGATGCACAACGGTCTTGGCTAGGCCTGCGTGAAATTTCATGATCTTTGGAGATGTGTAGGTTGAGATTTTAACAGATAACTAACGAGTGTAAGAGTAAGGAAAAAACTTGTAAAAATTTCCCCTGAAAAGAAGAATATTTTCAATTAGGGGGCCATTTCAACAAATTTTAACCCAAAACCATTCTTCATATTCATTTCTTAGTAGTACAAATTTATTGTGACTAGTGGCAAAAAAAATTCCGAGATTGGTCCGGGCCACATTTCACAAAGGGGTACCACTATCAGAAATGTGAGATTTTCACTATTTCGATTAAAACGATCGTTAGTGCAAGAAAACTAATTTTTCTCTCAACGTGTCCAAGAGAAAAGTGATGCACAACGGTCTTGGCTAGGCCCTCGTGAAATTTCATGATCTTTGGAGATGTGTAGGTTGAGATTTTAACAGATAACTAACGAGTGTAAGAGTAAGGAAAAAACTTGTTAAAATTTCCCCTGAAAAGAAGAATATTTTCAATTAGGGGGCCATTTCAAAAAATTTTAACCCAAAACCATTCTTCATATTCATTTCTTAGTAGTACAAATTGATTGTGACTAGTGGCAAAAAATATTCCGAGATTTGTCCGGGCCACATTTCACAAAGGGGTACCACTATCAGAAATGTGAGATTTTCACTATTTCGATTAAAACGATCTTTAGTGCAAGAAAACTAATTTTTCTCTCAACGTGTCCAAGAGAAAAGTGATGCACAACGGTCTTGGCTAGGCCCCCGTGAAATTTCATGATCTTTGGAGATGTGTAGGTTGAGATTTTAACAGATAACTAACGAGTGTAAGAGTAAGGAAAAAACTTGTAAAAATTTCCCCTGAAAAGAAGAATATTTTCAATTAGGGGGCCATTTCAACAAATTTTAACCCAAAACCATTCTTCATATTCATTTCTTAGTAGTACAAATTGATTGTGACTAGTGGCAAAACATATTGCGAGATTGGTCCGGGCCACATTTCACAAACGGGTACCACTATCAGAAATGTGAGATTTTCCCTATTTCGATTAAAACGATCGTTAGTGCAAGAAAACTAATTTTTCTCTCAACGTGTCCAAGAGAAAAGTGATGCACAACGGTCTTGGCTAGGTCCCCGTGAAATTTCATGATCTTTGGAGATTTGTAGGTTGAGATTTTAACAGATAACTAACGAGTGTAAGAGTAAGGAAAAAACTTGTAAAAATTTCCCCTGAAAAAGAAGAATATTTTCAATTAGGGGACCATTTCAACAAATTTTAACCCAAAACCATTCTTCATATTCATTTCTTAGTAGTACAAATTGATTGTGACTAGTGGCAAAAAAAATTCCGAGATTGGTCCGGGCCACATTTCACAAAGGGGTACCACTATCAGAAATGTGAGATTTTCACTATTTCGATTAAAACGATCGTTAGTGCAAGAAAACTAATTTTTCTCTCAACGTGTCCAAGAGAAAAGTGATGCACAACGGTCTTGGCTAGGTGCCCGTGAAATTTCATGATCTTTGGAGATGTGTAGGTTGAGATTTTAACAGATAACTAACGAGTGTAAGAGTAAGGAAAAAACTTGTTAAAATTTCCCCTGAAAAGAAGAATATTTTCAATTAGGGGGCCATTTCAACAAATTTTAACCCAAAACCATTCTTCATATTCATTTCTTAGTAGTACAAATTGATTGTGACTAGTGGCAAAAAATATTCCGAGATTGGTCCGGGCCACATTTCACAAAGGGGTACCACTATCAGAAATGTGAGATTTTCACTATTTCGATTAAAACGATCTTTAGTGCAAGAAAACTAATTTTTCTCTCAACTTGTCCAAGAGAAAAGTGATGCACAACGGTCTTGGCTAGGCCCCCGTGAAATTTCATGATCTTTGGAGATGTGTAGGTCGAGATTTTAAGAGATAACTAACGAGTGTAAGAGTAAGGAAAAAACTTGTAAAAATTTCCCCTGAAAAGAAGAATATTTTCAATTAGGGGGCCATTTCAACAAATTTTAACCCAAAACCATTCTTCATATTCATTTCTTAGTAGTACAAATTTATTGTGACTAGTGGCAAAAAAAATTCCGAGATTGGTCCGGGCCACATTTCACAAAGGGGTACCACTATCAGAAATGTGAGATTTTCACTATTTCGATTAAAACGATCGTTAGTGCAAGAAAACTAATTTTTCTCTCAACGTGTCCAAGAGAAAAGTGATGCACAACGGTCTTGGCTAGGCCCGCGTGAAATTTCATGATCTTTGGAGATGTGTAGGTTGAGATTTTAACAGATAACTAACGAGTGTAAGAGTAAGGAAAAAACTTGTTAAAATTTCCCCTGAAAAGAAGAATATTTTCAATTAGGGGGCCATTTCAACAAATTTTAACCCAAAACCATTCTTCATATTCATTTCTTAGTAGTACAAATTGATTGTGACTAGTGGCAAAAAATATTCTGAGATTGGTCCGGGCCACATTTCACAAAGGGGGTACCACTATCAGAAATGTGAGATTTTCACTATTTCGATTAAAACGATCTTTAGTGCAAGAAAACTAATTTTTCTCTCAACGTGTCTAAGAGAAAAGTGATGCACAACGGTCTTGGCTAGGCCCCCGTGAAATTTCATGATCTTTGGAGATGTGTAGGTTGAGATTTTAACAGATAACTAACGAGTGTAAGAGTAAGAAAAAAACTTGTAAAAATTTCCCCTGAAAAGAAGAATATTTTCAATTAGGGGGCCATTTCAACAAATTTTAACCCAAAACCATTCTTCATATTCATTTCTTAGTAGTACAAATTTATTGTGACTAGTGGCAAAAAAAATGTCGAGATTGGTCCGGGCCACATTTCACAAAGGGGTACCACTATCAGAAATGTGAGATTTTCACTATTTCGATTAAAACGATCGTTAGTGCAAGAAAACTAATTTTTCTCTCAACGTGTCCAAGAGAAAAGTGATGCACAACGGTCTTGGCTAGGCCCCCGTGAAATTTCATGATCTTTGGAGATGTGTAGGTTGAGATTTTAACAGATAACTAACGAGTGTAAGAGTAAGGAAAAAACTTGTTAAAATTTCCCCTGAAAAGAAGAATATTTTCAATTAGGGGACCATTTCAACAAATTTTAACCCAAAACCATTCTTCATATTCATTTCTTAGTAGTACAAATTGATTGTGACTAGTGGCAAAAAAAATTCCGAGATTGGTCCGGGCCACATTTCACAAAGGGGTACCACTATCAGAAACGTGAGATTTTCACTATTTCGATTAAAACGATCGTTAGTGCAAGATAACTAATTTTTCTCTCAACGTGTCCAAGAGAAAAGTGATGCACAACGGTCTTGGCTAGGTGCCCGTGAAATTTCATGATCTTTGGAGATGTGTAGGTTGAGATTTTAACAGATAACTAACGAGCATTAGAGTAAGGAAAAAACTTGTTAAAATTTCCCCTGAAAAGAAGAATATTTTCAATTAGGGGGCCATTTCAAAAAATTTTAACCCAAAACCATTCTTCATATTCATTTCTTAGTAGTACAAATTGATTGTGACTAGTGGCAAAAAAAATTCGAGATTGGTCCGGGCCACATTTCACAAAGGGGTACCACTATCAGAAATGTGAGATTTTCACTATTTCGATTAAAACGATCTTTAGTCCAAGAAAACTAATTTTTCTCTCAACGTGTCCAAGAGAAAAGTGATGCACAACGGTCTTGGCTAGGCCCCCGTGAAATTTCATGATCTTTGGAGATGTGTAGGTTGAGATTTTAACAGATAACTAACGAGTGTTAGAGTAAGGAAAAAACTTGTTAAAATTTCCCGAAAAAGAAGAATATTTTCAATTAGGGGGCCATTTCAACAAATTTTAACCCAAAACCATTCTTCATATTCATTTCTTAGTAGTACAAATTGATTGTGACTAGTGGCAAAAAATATTCCGAGATTGGTCCGGGCCACATTTCACAAAGGGGTACCACTATCAGAAATGTGAGATTTTCACTATTTCGATTAAAACGATCGTTAGTGCAAGAAAACTAATTTTTCTCTCAACGTGTCCAAGAGAAAAGTGATGCACAACGGTCTTGGCTAGGCCCCCGTGAATTTCATGATCTTTGGAGATGTGTAGGTCGAGATTTTAAGAGATAACTAACGAGTGTAAGAGTAAGAAAAAAACTTGTAAAAATTTCCCCTGAAAAGAAGAATATTTTCAATTATGGGCCATTTCAACAAATTTTAACCCAAAACCATTCTTCATATTCATTTCTTAGTAGTACAAATTTATTGTGACTAGTGGCAAAAAAAATTCCGAGATTGGTCCGGGCCACATTTCACAAAGGGATCAGAAATGTGAGATTTTCACTATTTCGATTAAAACGATCGTTAGTGCAAGATAAATAATTTTTCTCTCAACGTGTCCAAGAGAAAAGTGATGCACAACGGTCTTGGCTAGGCCCCCGTGAAATTTCATGATCTTTGGAGATGTGTAGGTTGAGATTTTAACAGATGACTAACGAGTGTAAGAGTAAGGAAAAAACTTGTTAAAATTTCCCCTGAAAAGAAGAATATTTTAAATTAGGGGGCCATTTCAACAAATTTTAACCCAAAACCATTCTTCATATTCATTTCTTAGTAGTACAAATTGATTGTGACTAGTGGCAAAAAATATTCCGAGATTGGTCCGGGCCACATTTCACAAAGGGGTACCACTATCAGAAATGTGAGATTTTCACTATTTCGATTAAAACGATCTTTAGTCCAAGAAAACTAATTTTTCTCTCAACGTGTCCAAGAGAAAAGTGATGCACAACGGTCTTGGCTAGTGGCCCGTGAAATTTCATGATCTTTGGAGATGTGTAGGTTGAGATTTTAAGAGATAACTAACGAGTGTTAGAGTAAGGAAAAAACTTGTTAAAATTTCCCCTGAAAAGAAGAATATTTTCAATTAGGGGGCCATTTCAAAAAATTTTAACCCAAAACCATTCTTCATTTTCATTTCTTAGTAGTACAAATTGATTGTGACTAGTGGCAAAAAATATTCCGAGATTGGTCCTGGCCACATTTCACAAAGGGGTACCACTATCAGAAATGTGAGATTTTCACTATTTCGATTAAAACGATCTTTAGTGCAAGAAAACTAATTTTTCTCTCAACGTGTCCAAGAGAAAAGTGATGCACAACGGTCTTGGCTAGGCGCCCGTGAAATTTCATGATCTTTGGAGATGTGTAGGTTGAGATTTTAACAGATAACTAACGAGTGTAAGAGTAAGGAAAAAACTTGTTAAAATTTCCCCTGAAAAGAAGAATATTTTCAATTAGGGGGCCATTTCAACAAATTTTAACCCAAAACCATTCTTCATATTCATTTCTTAGTAGTACAAATTGATTGTGACTAGTGGCAAAAAATATTCCGAGATTGGTCTGGGCCACATTTCACAAAGGGGTACCACTATCAGAAATGTGAGATTTTCACTATTTCGATTAAAACGATCTTTAGTCAGAGAAAACTAATTTTTCTCCCAAGGTGTCCAAGAGAAAAGTGATGCACAACGGTCTTGGCTAGGCCCCCGTGAAATTTCATGATCTTTGGAGATGTGTAGGTTGAGATTTTAACAGATAACTAACGAGTGTAAGAGTAAGGAAAAAACTTGTTAAAATTTCCCTTAAAAAGAAGAATATTTTCAATTAGGGGGCCATTTCAAAAAATTTTAACCCAAAACCATTCTTCATATTCATTTCTTAGTAGTACAAATTGATTGTGACTAGTGGCAAAAAATATTCCGAGATTGGTCCGGGCCACATTTCACAAAGGGGTACCACTATCAGAAATGTGAGATTTTCACTATTTCGATTAAAACGATCTTTAGTCCAAGAAAACTAATTTTTCTCTCAACGTGTCCAAGAGAAAAGTTATGCACAACGGTCTTGGCTAGGCCCCCGTGAAATTTCATGATCTTTGGAGATGTGTAGGTTGAGATTTTAATAGATAACTAACGAGTGTAAGAGTAAGGAAAAAACTTGTTAAAATTTCCCCTGAAAAGAAGAATATTTTTAATTAGGGGGCCATTTCAACAAATTTTAACCCAAAACCATTCTTCATATTCATTTCTTAGTAGTACAAATTTATTGTGACTAGTGGCAAAAAAAATTCCGAGATTGGTCCGGGCCACATTTCACAAAGGGGTACCACTATCAGAAATGTGAGATTTTCACTATTTCGATTAAAACGATCGTTAGTGCAAGATAAATAATTTTTCTCTCAACGTGTCCAAGAGAAAAGTGATGCACAACGGTCTTGGCTAGGCCCCCGTGAAATTTCATGATCTTTGGAGATGTGTAGGTTGAGATTTTAACAGATAACTAACGAATGTAAGAGTAAGGAAAAAACTTGTTAAAATTTCCCCTGAAAAGAAGAATATTTTCAATTAGGGGGCCATTTCAACAAATTTTAACCCAAAACCATTCTTTATATTCATTTCTTAGTAGTACAAATTGATTGTGACTAGTGGCAAAAAATATTCCGAGATTGATTCGGGCCACATTTCACAAAGGGGTACCAACTATCGAAATGTGAGATTTTTCACTATTTCGATTAAAACGATCGTTAGTGCAAGAAAACTAATTTTTCTCTCAACGTGTCCAAGAGAAAAGTCATGCACAACGGTCTTGGCTAGGTGCCCGTGAAATTTCATGATCTTTGGAGATGTGTAGGTTGAGATTTTAACAGATAACTAACGAGCGTTAGAGTAAGGAAAAAAACTTGTTAAAATTTCCCCTGAAAGAAGAATATTTTCAATTAGGGGGCCATTTCAACAAATTTTAACCCAAAACCATTCTTCATATTCATTTCTTAGTAGTACAAATTGATTGTGACTAGTGGCAAAAAATATTCCGAGATTGGTCCGGGCCACATTTCAGAAAAGGGGTACCACTATCAGAAATGTGAGATTTTCACTATTTCGATTAAAACGATCTTTAGTCCAAGAAAACTAATTTTTCTCTCAACGTGTCCAAGAGAAAAGTGATGCACAACGGTCTTGGCTAGGCCCCCGTGAAATTTCATGATCTTTGGAGATGTGTAGGTCGAGATTTTAAGAGATAACTAACGAGTGTAAGAGTAAGAAAAAAACTTGTAAAAATTTCCCCTGAAAAGAAGAATATTTTCAATTAGGGGCCATTTCAACAAATTTTAACCCAAAACCATTCTTCATATTCATTTCTTAGTAGTACAAATTGATTGTGACTAGTGGCAAAAAATATTCCGAGATTGGTCCGGGCCACATTTCACAAAGGGGTACCACTATCAGAAATGTGAGATTTTCACTATTTCGATTAAAACGATCGTTAGTCCAAGAAAACTAATTTTTCTCTCAACGTGTCCAAGAGAAAAGTGATGCACAACGGTCTTGGCTAGGTGCCCGTGAAATTTCATGATCTTTGGAGATGTGTAGGTTGAGATTTTAACAGATAACTAACGAGCATTAGAGTAAGGAAAAAACTTGTTAAAATTTCCCCTGAAAAGAAGAATATTTTCAATTAGGGGGCCATTTCAAAAATTTTAACCCAAAACCATTCTTCATATTCATTTCTTAGTAGTACAAATTGATTGTGACTAGTGGCAAAAAATATTCCGAGATTGGTCCGGGCCACATTTCACAAAGGGGTACCACTATCAGAAATGTGAGATTTTCACTATTTCGATTAAAACGATCTTTAGTGCAAGAAAACTAATTTTTCTCTCAACGTGTCCAAGAGAAAAGTGATGCACAACGGTCTTGGCTAGGCCCCCGTGAAATTTCATGATCTTTGGAGATGTGTAGGTTGAGATTTTAAGAGATAACTAACGAGTGTTTTAGTCAGAAAAAAACTTGTAAAAATTTCCCCTGAAAAGAAGAATATTTTCAATTAGGGGGCCATTTCAACAAATTTTAACCCAAAACCATTCTTCATATTCATTTCTTAGTAGTACAAATTTATTGTGACTAGTGGCAAAAAAAATTCCGAGATTGGTCTGGGCCACATTTCACAAAGGGGTACCACTATCAGAAATGTGAGATTTTCACTATTTCGATTAAAACGATCGTTAGTGCAAGATAAATAATTTTTCTCACAACGTGTCCAAGAGAAAAGTGATGCACAACGGTCTTGGCTAGGCCCCCGTGAAATTTCATGATCTTTGGAGATGTGTAGGTTGAGATTTTAAACGATAACTAACGGCTGTAAGAGTAAGGAAAAAACTTGTTAAAATTTCCCCTGAAAAGAAGAATATTTTCAATTAGGGGGCCATTTCAACAAATTTTAACCCAAAACCATTCTTCATATTCATTTCTTAGTAGTACAAATTGATTGTGACTAGTGGCAAAAAATATTCCGAGATTGGTCCGGGCCACATTTCACAAAGGGGTACCACTATCAGAAATGTGAGATTTTCACTATTTCGATTAAAACGATCTTTAGTGCAAGAAAACTAATTTTTCTCTCAACGTGTCCAAGAGAAAAGTGATGCACAACGGTCTTGGCTAGGCCCCCGTGAAATTTCATGATCTTTGGAGATGTGTAGGTCGAGATTTTAAGAGATAACTAACGAGTGTAAGAGTAAGGAAAAAACTTGTAAAAATTTCCCCTGAAAAGAAGAATATTTTCAATTATGGGCCATTTCAACAAATTTTAACCCAAAACCATTCTTCATATTCATTTCTTAGTAGTACAAATTTATTGTGACTAGTGGCAAAAAAAATTACGAGATTGGTCAGGGCCACATTTCACAAAGGGGTACCACTATCAGAAATGTGAGATTTTCACTATTTCGATTAAAACGATCGTTAGTGCAAGATAAATAATTTTTCTCGCAACGTGTCCAAGAGAAAAGTGATGCACAACGGTCTTGTCTAGGCCCCCGTGAAATTTCATGATCTTTGGAGATGTGTAGGTTGAGATTTTAACAGATAACTAACGAATATAAGAGTAAGGAAAAAACTTGTTAAAATTTCCCCTGAAAAGAAGAATATTTTCAATTAGGGGGCCATTTCAACAAATTTTAACCCAAAACCATTCTTAAAATTCATTTCTTAGTAGTACAAATTGATTGTGTCTAGTGGCAAAAAATATTCCGAGATTGGTCCGGGCCACATTTCACAAAGGGGTACCACTATCAGAAATGTGAGATTTTCACTATTTCGATTAAAACGATCTTTAGTGCAAGAAAACTAATTTTTCTCTCAAGGTGTCCAAGAGAAAAGTGATGCACAACGGTCTTGGCTAGGCCCCAGTGAAATTTCATGATCTTTGGAGATGTGTAGGTCGAGATTTTAAGAGATAACTAACGAGTGTAAGAGTAAGAAAAAAACTTGTAAAAATTTCCCCTGAAAAGAAGAATATTTTCAATTATGGGCCATTTCAACAAATTTTAACCCAAAACCATTCTTCATATTCATTTCTTAGTAGTACAAATTTATTGTGACTAGTGGCAAAAAAAATTCCGAGATTGGTCCGGCCACATTTCACAAAGGGGTACCACTATCAGAAATGTGAGATTTTCACTATTTCGATTAAAACGATCGTTAGTGCAAGATAAATAATTTTTCTCGCAACGTGTCCAAGAGAAAAGTGATGCACAACGGTCTTGTCTAGGCCCCCGTGAAATTTCATGATCTTTGGAGATGTGTAGGTTGAGATTTTAACAGATAACTAACGAATATAAGAGTAAGGAAAAAACTTGTTAAAATTTCCCCTGAAAAGAAGAATATTTTCAATTAGGGGGCCATTTCAACAAATTTTAACCCAAAACCATTCTTAAAATTCATTTCTTAGTAGTACAAATTGATTGTGTCTAGTGGCAAAAAATATTCCGAGATTGGTCCGGGCCACATTTCACAAAGGGGTACCACTATCAGAAATGTGAGATTTTCACTATTTCGATTAAAACGATCTTTAGTCCAAGAAAACTAATTTTTCTCTCAACCTGTCCAAGAGCAAAGTGAAGCACAACGGTCTTGGCTAGGCACCCGTGAAATTTCATGATCTTTGGAGATGTGTAGGTCGAGATTTTAAGAGATAACTAACGAGTGTTTTAGTCAGAAAAAAACTTGTAAAAATTTCCCCTGAAAAGAAGAATATTTTCAATTAGGGGGCCATTTCAACAAATTTTAACCCAAAACCATTCTTCATATTCATTTCTTAGTAGTACAAATTTATTGTGACTAGTGGCAAAAAAAATTCCGAGATTGGTCCGGGCCACATTTCACAAAGGGGTACCACTATCAGAAATGTGAGATTTTCACTATTTCGATTAAAACGATCGTTAGTGCAAGAAAACTAATTTTTCTCACAACGTGTCCAAGAGAAAAGTGATGCACAACGGTCTTGGCTAGGCCCCCGTGAAATTTCATGATCTTTGGAGATGTGTAGGTTGAGATTTTAACAGATAACTAACGAATGTAAGAGTAAGGAAAAAACTTGTTAAAATTTCCCCTGAAAAGAAGAATATTTTCAATTAGGGGGCCATTTCAACAAATTTTAACCCAAAACCATTCTTCATATTCATTTCTTAGTAGTACAAATTGATTGTGACTAGTGGCAAAAAATATTCCGAGATTGGTCCGGGCCACATTTCACAAAGGGGTACCACTACAGAAATGTGAGATTTTCACTATTTCGATTAAAACGATCTTTAGTGCAAGAAAACTAATTTTTCTCTCAACGTGTCCAAGAGAAAAGTGATGCACAACGGTCTTGGCTAGGCCCCCGTGAAATTTCATGATCTTTGGAGATGTGTAGGTCGAGATTTTAAGAGATAACTAACGAGTGTTTTAGTAAGAAAAAAACTTGTAAAAATTTCCCCTGAAAAGAAGAATATTTTCAATTAGGGGGCCATTTCAACAAATTTTAACCCAAAACCATTCTTCATATTCATTTCTTAGTAGTACAAATTGATTGTGACTAGTGGCAAAAAATATTCCGAGATTGAGTCGGGCCACTTTTCACAAAGGGGTACCACTCACAGAAATGTGAGATTTTCACTATTTCGATTAAAACGATCTTTAGTCCAAGAAAACTAATTTTTCTCTCAACGTGTCCAAGAGAAAAGTGATGCACAACGGTCTTGGCTAGGTGCCCGTGAAATTTCATGATCTTTGGAGATGTGTAGGTTGAGATTTTAACAGATAACTAACGAGCGTTAGAGTAAGGAAAAAACTTGTTAAAATTTCCCCTGAAAAGAAGAATATTTTCAATTAGGGGGCCATTTCAACAAATTTTAACCCAAAACCATTCTTCATATTCATTTCTTAGTAGTACAAATTGATTGTGACTAGTGGCAAAAAATATTCCGAGATTGGTCCGGGCCACATTTCACAAAGGGTACCACTATCAGAAATGTGAGATTTTCACTATTTCGATTAAAACGATCTTTAGTCCAAGAAAATTAATTTTTCTCTCAACGTGTCCAAGAGAAAAGTGATGCACAACGGTCTTGGCTAGGCCCCCGTGAAATTTCATGATCTTTGGAGATGTGTAGGTTGAGATTTTAACAGATAACTAACGACTGTTTTAGTAAGAAAAAAACTTGTAAAAATTTTCCCTGAAAAGAAGAATATTTTCAATTAGGGGGCCATTTCAACAAATTTTAACCCAAAACCATTCTTCATATTCATTTCTTAGTAGTACAAATTTATTGTGACTAGTGGCAAAAAAAATTCCGAGATTGGTCCGGGCCACATTTCACAAAGGGGTACCACTATCAGAAATGTGAGATTTTCACTATTTCGATTAAAACGATCGTTAGTGCAAGAAAAATAATTTTTCTCACAACGTGTCCAAGAGAAAAGTGATGCACAACGGTCTTGGCTAGGCCCCCGTGAAATTTCATGATCTTTGGAGATGTGTAGGTTGAGATTTTAACAGATAACTAACGAGTGTAAGAGTAAGGAAAAAACTTGTTAAAATTTCCCCTGAAAAGAAGAATATTTTCAATTAGGGGGCCATTTCAACAAATTTTAACCCAAAACCATTCTTCATATTCATTTCTTAGTAGTACAAATTGATTGTGACTAGTGGCAAAAAATATTCCGAGATTGGTCCGGGCCACATTTCACAAAGGGGTACCCACTATCAGAAATGTGAGATTTTCACTATTTCGATTAAAACGATCTTTAGTCCAAGAAAACTAATTTTTCTCTCAACGTGTCCAAGAGAAAAGTGATGCACAACGGTCTTGGCTAGGCGCCCGTGAAATTTCATGATCTTTGGAGATGTGTAGGTTGAGATTTTAACAGATAACTAACGAGTGTTTTAGTAAGAAAAAAACTTGTAAAAATTTCCCCTGAAAAGAAGAATATTTTCAATTAGGGGGCCATTTCAACAAATTTTAACCCAAAACCATTCTTCGTATTCATTTCTTAGTAGTACAAATTGATTGTGACTAGTGGCAAAAAATATTCCGAGATTGGTCCGGGCCACATTTCACAAAGGGGTACCACTATCAGAAATGTGAAATTTTTACTATTTCGATTAAAACGATCTTTAGTCCAAGAAAACTAATTTTTCTCTCAACGTGTCCAAGAGAAAAGTGATGCACAACGGTCTTGGCTAGGCCCCCGTGAAATTTCATGATCTTTGGAGATGTGTAGGTCGAGATTTTAAGAGATAACTAACGAGTGTTTTAGTAAGGAAAAAACTTGTAAAAATTTCCCCTGAAAAGAAGAATATTTTCAATTAGGGGGCCATTTCAACAAATTTTAACCCAAAACCATTCTTCATATTCATTTCTTAGTAGTACAAATTGATTGTGTCTAGTGGCAAAAAATATTCCGAGATTGGTCCGGGGCCACATTTCACAAAGGGGTACCACTATCAGAAATGTGAGATTTTCACTATTTCGATTAAAACGATCTTTAGTCCAAGAAAACTAATTTTTCTCTCAACGTGTCCAAGAGAAAAGTGATGCACAACGGTCTTGGCTAGGTGCCCGTGAAATTTCATGATCTTTGGAGATGTGTAGGTTGAGATTTTAACAGATAACTAACGAGTGTAAGAGTAAGGAAAAAACTTGTTAAAATTTCCCCTGAAAAGAAGAATATTTTCAATTAGGGGGCCATTTCAACAAATTTTAACCCAAAACCATTCTTCATATTCATTTCTTAGTAGTACAAATTGATTGTGACTAGTGGCAAAAAATATTCCGAGATTGGTCCGGGCCACATTTCACAAAGGGGTACCACTATCAAAAATGTGAGATTTTCACTATTTCGATTAAAACGATCTTTAGTCCAAGAAAATTAATTTTTCTCTCAACCTGTCCAAGAGAAAAGTGATGCACAACGGTCTTGGCTAGGCCCCCGTGAAATTTCATGATCTTTGGAGATGCGTAGGTCGAGATTTTAAGAGATAACTAACGAGTGTTTTAGTCAGAAAAAAACTTGTAAAAATTTCCCCTGAAAAGAAGAATATTTTCAATTAGGGGGCCATTTCAACAAATTTTAACCCAAAACCATTCTTCATATTCATTTCTTAGTAGTACAAATTTATTGTGACTAGTGGCAAAAAAAATTCGGAGATTGGTCCGGGCCACATTTCACAAAGGGGTACCACTATCAGAAATGTGAGATTTTCACTATTTCGATTAAAACGATCGTTAGTGCAAGATAAATAATTTTTCTCGCAACGTGTCCAAGAGAAAAGTGATGCACAACGGTCTTGGCTAGGCCTCCGTGAAATTTCATGATCTTTGGAGATGTGTAGGTTGAGATTTTAACAGATAACTAACGAATGTAAGAGTAAGGAAAAAACTTGTTAAAATTTCCCGTGAAAAGAAGAATATTTTCAATTAGGGGGCCATTTCAACAAATTTTAACCCAAAACCATTCTTCATATTCATTTCTTAGTAGTACAAATTGATTGTGACTAGTGGCAAAAAATATTCCGAGATTGGTCCGGGCCACATTTCACAAAGGGGTACACTATCAGAAATGTGAGATTTTCACTATTTCGATTAAAACGATCGTTAGTCCAAGAAAACTAATTTTTCTCTCAACGTGTCCAAGAGAAAAGTGATGCACAACGGTCTTGGCTAGGCGCTCGTGAAATTTCATGACCTTTGGAGATGTGTAGGTTGAGATTTTAAGAGATAACTAACGAGTGTAAGAGTAAGGAAAAAACTTGTAAAAATTTCCCCTGAAAAGAAGAATATTTTCAATTATTGGGCCATTTCAACAAATTTTAACCCAAAACCATTCTTCATATTCATTTCTTAGTAGTACAAATTTATTGTGACTAGTGGCAAAAAAAATTCCGAGATTGGTCCGGCCACATTTCACAAAGGGGTACCACTATCAGAAATGTGAGATTTTCACTATTTCGATTAAAACGATCGTTAGTGCAAGATAAATAATTTTTCTCTCAACGTGTCCAAGAGAAAAGTGATGCACAACGGTCTTGTCTAGGCCCCCATGAAATTTCATGATCTTTGGAGATGTGTAGGTTGAGATTTTAACAGATAACTAACGAATGTAAGAGTAAGGAAAAAAACTTGTTAAAATTTCCCACAGAAAAAGAAGAATATTTTCAATTAGGGGGCCATTTCAACAAATTTTAACCCAAAACCATTCTTCAAATTCATTTCTTAGTAGTACAAATTGATTGTGACTAGTGGCAAAAAATATTCCGAGATTGGTCCCTAAGACCACATTTCACAAAGGGGTACCACTATCAGAAATGTGAGATTTTCACTATTTCGATTAAAACGACCTTTAGTCCAAGAAAACTAATTTTTCTCTCAACGTGTCCAAGAGAAAAGTGATGCACAACGGTCTTGGCTAGGCCCCCGTGAAATTTCATGATCTTTGGAGATGTGTAGGTCGAGATTTTAAGAGATAACTAACGAGTGTAAGAGTAAGGAAAAAACTTGTAAAAATTTCCCCTGAAAAGAAGAATATTTTCAATTATGGGCCATTTCAACAAATTTTAACCCAAAACCATTCTTCATATTCATTTCTTAGTAGTACAAATTTATTGTGACTAGTGGCAAAAAAAATTCCGAGATTGGTCCGGCCACATTTCACAAAGGGGTACCACTATCAGAAATGTGAGATTTTCACTATTTCGATTAAAACGATCGTTAGTGCAAGATAAATAATTTTTCTCTCAACGTGTCCAAGAGAAAAGTGATGCACAACGGTCTTGTCTAGGCCCCCGTGAAATTTCATGATCTTTGGAGATGTGTAGGTTGAGATTTTAACAGATAACTAACGAATATAAGAGTAAGGAAAAAACTTGTTAAAATTTCCCCTGAAAAGAAGAATATTTTCAATTAGGGGGCCATTTCAACAAATTTTAACCCAAAACCATTCTTAAAATTCATTTCTTAGTAGTACAAATTGATTGTGTCTAGTGGCAAAAAATATTCCGAGATTGGTCCGGGCCACATTTCACAAAGGGGTACCACTATCAGAAATGTGAGATTTTCACTATTTCGATTAAAACGATCTTTAGTCCAAGAAAACTAATTTTTCTCTCAACCTGTCCAAGAGCAAAGTGAAGCACAACGGTCTTGGCTAGGCACCCGTGAAATTTCATGATCTTTGGAGATGTGTAGGTCGAGATTTTAAGAGATAACTAACGAGTGTTTTAGTCAGAAAAAAACTTGTAAAAATTTCCCCTGAAAAGAAGAATATTTTCAATTAGGGGGCCATTTCAACAAATTTTAACCCAAAACCATTCTTCATATTCATTTCTTAGTAGTACAAATTTATTGTGACTAGTGGCAAAAAAAATTCCGAGATTGGTCTGGGCCACATTTCACAAAGGGGTACCACTATCAGAAATGTGAGATTTTCACTATTTCGATTAAAACGATCGTTAGTGCAAGATAAATAATTTTTCTCACAACGTGTCCAAGAGAAAAGTGATGCACAACGGTCTTGGCTAGGCCCCCGTGAAATTTCATGATCTTTGGAGATGTGTAGGTTGAGATTTTAACAGATAACTAACGAATGTAAGAGTAAGGAAAAAACTTGTTAAAATTTCCCCTGAAAAGAAGAATATTTTCAATTAGGGGGCCATTTCAACAAATTTTAACCCAAAACCATTCTTCATATTCATTTCTTAGTAGTACAAATTGATTGTGACTAGTGGCAAAAAATATTCCGAGATTGGTCAGGGCCACATTTCACAAAGGGGTACCACTATCAGAAATGTGAGATTTTCACTATTTCGATTAAAACGATCTTTAGTCCAAGAAAACTAATTTTTCTCTCAACGTGTCCAAGAGAAAAGTGATGCACAACGGTCTTGGCTAGGCCCCCGTGAAATTTCATGATCTTTGGAGATGTGTAGGTCGAGATTTTAAGAGATAACTAACGAGTGTTTTAGTAAGAAAAAAACTTGTAAAAATTTCCCCTGAAAAGAAGAATATTTTCAATTAGGGGGCCATTTCAACAAATTTTAACCCAAAACCATTCTTCATATTCATTTCTTAGTAGTACAAATTGATTGTGTCTAGTGGCAAAAAATATTCCGAGATTGGTCCGGGCCACATTTCACAAAGGGGTACCACTATCAGAAATGTGAGATTTTCACTATTTCGATTAAAACGATCTTTAGTCCAAGAAAACTAATTTTTCTCTCAACGTGTCCAAGAGAAAAGTGATGCACAACGGTCTTGGCTAGGTGCCCGTGAAATTTCATGATCTTTGGAGATGTGTAGGTTGAGATTTTAACAGATAACTAACGAGCGTTAGAGTAAGGAAAAAACTTGTTAAAATTTCCCCTGAAAAGAAGAATATTTTCAATTAGGGGGCCATTTCAAAAAATTTTAACCCAAAACCATTCTTCATATTCATTTCTTAGTAGTACAAATTGATTGTGACTAGTGGCAAAAAATATTCCGAGATTGGTCCCGGCCACATTTCACAAAGGGGTACCACTATCAGAAATGTGAGATTTTCACTATTTCGATTAAAACGATCTTTAGTCCAAGAAAATTAATTTTTCTCTCAACCTGTCCAAGAGAAAAGTGATGCACAACGGTCTTGGCTAGGCCCCCGTGAAATTTCATGATCTTTGGAGATGTGTAGGTCGAGATTTTAAGAGATAACTAACGAGTGTTTTAGTCAGAAAAAAACTTGTAAAAATTTCCCCTGAAAAGAAGAATATTTTCAATTAGGGGGCCATTTCAACAAATTTTAACCCAAAACCATTCTTCATATTCATTTCTTAGTAGTACAAATTTATTGTGACTAGTGGCAAAAAAAATTCCGAGATTGGTTCGGGCCACATTTCACAAAGGGGTACCACTATCAGAAATGTGAGATTTTCACTATTTCGATTAAAACGATCGTTAGTGCAAGATAAATAATTTTTCTCACAACGTGTCCAAGAGAAAAGTGATGCACAACGGTCTTGGCTAGGCCCCCGTGAAATTTCATGATCTTTGGAGATGTGTAGGTTGAGATTTTAACAGATAACTAACGAATGTAAGAGTAAGGAAAAAACTTGTTAAAATTTCCCCTGAAAAGAAGAATATTTTCAATTAGGGGGCCATTTCAACAAATTTTAACCCAAAACCATTCTTCATATTCATTTCTTAGTAGTACAAATTGATTGTGACTAGTGGCAAAAAATATTCCGAGATTGGTCCGGGCCACATTTCACAAAGGGGTACCCACTATCAGAAATGTGAGATTTTCACTATTTCGATTAAAACGATCTTTAGTCCAAGAAAACTAATTTTTCTCTCAACGTGTCCAAGAGAAAAGTGATGCACAACGGTCTTGGCTAGGCCCCCGTGAAATTTCATGATCTTTGGAGATGTGTAGGTCGAGATTTTAAGAGATAACTAACGAGTGTTTTAGTAAGAAAAAAACTTGTAAAAATTTCCCCTGAAAAGAAGAATATTTTCAATTAGGGGGCCATTTCAACAAATTTTAACCCAAAACCATTCTTCGTATTCATTTCTTAGTAGTACAAATTGATTGTGACTAGTGGCAAAAAATATTCCGAGATTGGTCCTGGCCACATTTCACAAAGGGGTACCCACTATCAGAAATGTGAGATTTTTACTATTTCGATTAAAACGATCTTTAGTCCAAGAAAACTAATTTTTCTCTCAACGTGTCCAAGAGAAAAGTGATGCACAACGGTCTTGGCTAGGCCCCCGTGAAATTTCATGATCTTTGGAGATGTGTAGGTCGAGATTTTAAGAGATAACTAACGAGTGTTTTAGTAAGAAAAAAACTTGTAAAAATTTCCCCTGAAAAGAAGAATATTTTCAATTAGGGGGCCATTTCAACAAATTTTAACCCAAAACCATTCTTCATATTCATTTCTTAGTAGTACAAATTGATTGTGTCTAGTGGCAAAAAATATTCCGAGATTGGTCCGGGCCACATTTCACAAAGGGGTACCACTATCAGAAATGTGAGATTTTCACTATTTCGATTAAAACGATCTTTAGTCCAAGAAAACTAATTTTTCGCTCAACGTGTCCAAGAGAAAAGTGATGCACAACGGTCTTGGCTAGGTGCCCGTGAAATTTCATGATCTTTGGAGATGTGTAGGTTGAGATTTTAACAGATAACTAACGAGCGTAAGAGTAAGGAAAAAACTTGTTAAAATTTCCCCTGAAAAGAAGAATATTTTCAATTAGGGGGCCATTTCAAAAAATTTTAACCCAAAACCATTCTTCATATTCATTTCTTAGTAGTACAAATTGATTGTGACTAGTGGCAAAAAATATTCCGAGATTGGTCCTGGCCACATTTCACAAAGGGGTACCACTATCAGAAATGTGAGATTTTCACTATTTCGATTAAAACGATCTTTAGTCCAAGAAAACTAATTTTTCTCTCAACCTGTCCAAGAGAAAAGTGATGCACAACGGTCTTGGCTAGGCCCCCGTGAAATTTCATGATCTTTGGAGATGCGTAGGTCGAGATTTTAAGAGATAACTAACGAGTGTTTTAGTCAGAAAAAAACTTGTAAAAATTTCCCCTGAAAAGAAGAATATTTTCAATTAGGGGGCCATTTCAACAAATTTTAACCCAAAACCATTCTTCATATTCATTTCTTAGTAGTACAAATTTATTGTGACTAGTGGCAAAAAAAATTCCGAGATTGGTCCGGGCCACATTTCACAAAGGGGTACCACTATCAGAAATGTGAGATTTTCACTATTTCGATTAAAACGATCGTTAGTGCAAGATAAATAATTTTTCTCTCAACGTGTCCAAGAGAAAAGTGATGCACAACGGTCTTGGCTAGGCCCCCGTGAAATTTCATGATCTTTGGAGATGTGTAGGTTGAGATTTTAACAGATAACTAACGAATGTAAGAGTAAGGAAAAAACTTGTTAAAATTTCCCCTGAAAAGAAGAATATTTTCAATTAGGGGGCCATTTCAACAAATTTTAACCCAAAACCATTCTTCATATTCATTTCTTAGTAGTACAAATTGATTGTGACTAGTGGCAAAAAATATTCCGAGATTGGTCCGGGCCACATTTCACAAAGGGGTACACACTATCAGAAATGTGAGATTTTCACTATTTCGATTAAAACGATCTTTAGTCCAAGAAAACTAATTTTTCTCTCAACGTGTCCAAGAGAAAAGTGATGCACAACGGTCTTGGCTAGGCCCCCGTGAAATTTCATGATCTTTGGAGATGTGTAGGTCGAGATTTTAAGAGATAACTAACGAGTGTAAGAGTAAGAAAAAAACTTGTAAAAATTTCCCCTGAAAAGAAGAATATTTTCAATTATGGGCCATTTCAACAAATTTTAACCCAAAACCATTCTTCATATTCATTTCTTAGTAGTACAAATTTATTGTGACTAGTGGCAAAAAAAATTCCGAGATTGGTCCGGCCACATTTCACAAAGGGGTACCACTATCAGAAATGTGAGATTTTCACTATTTCGATTAAAACGATCGTTAGTGCAAGATAAATAATTTTTCTCGCAACGTGTCCAAGAGAAAAGTGATGCACAACGGTCTTGGCTAGGCCCCCGTGAAATTTCATGATCTTTGGAGATGTGTAGGTTGAGATTTTAACAGATAACTAACGAATATAAGAGTAAGGAAAAAACTTGTTAAAATTTCCCCTGAAAAGAAGAATATTTTCAATTAGGGGGCCATTTCAACAAATTTTAACCCAAAACCATTCTTCATATTCATTTCTTAGTAGTACAAATTGATTGTGTCTAGTGGCAAAAAATATTCCGAGATTGGTCCGCGCCACATTTCACAAAGGGGTACCACTATCAGAAATGTGAGATTTTCAATATTTCGATTAAAACGATCTTTAGTCCAAGAAAACTAATTTTTCTCTCAACGTGTCCAAGAGAAAAGTGATGCACAACGGTCTTGGCTAGGCCCCCGTGAAATTTCATGATCTTTGGAGATGTGTAGGTCGAGATTTTAAGAGATAACTAAAGAGTGTAAGAGTAAGAAAAAAACTTGTAAAAATTTCCCCTTAGAAGAAGAATATTTTCAATTATGGGCCATTTCAACAAATTTTAACCCAAAACCATTCTTCATATTCATTTCTTAGTAGTACAAATTTATTGTGACTAGTGGCAAAAAAAATTCCGAGATTGGTCCGGGCCACATTTCACAAAGGGGTACCACTATCAGAAATGTGAGATTTTCACTATTTCGATTAAAACGATCGTTAGTGCAAGATAAATAATTTTTCTCGCAACGTGTCAAAGAGAAAAGTGATGCACAACGGTCTTGGCTAGGCCCCCGTGAAATTTCATGATCTTTGGAGATGTGTAGGTTGAGATTTTAACAGATAACTAACGAATGTAAGAGTAAGGAAAAAACTTGTTAAAATTTCCCCTGAAAAGAAGAATATTTTCAATTAGGGGGCCATTTCAACAAATTTTAACCCAAAACCATTCTTCATATTCATTTCTTAGTAGTACAAATTGATTGTGTCTAGTGGCAAAAAATATTCCGAGATTGGTCCGGGCCACATTTCACAAAGGGGTACCACTATCAGAAATGTGAGATTTTCACTATTTCGATTAAAACGATCTTTAGTCCAAGAAAACTAATTTTTCTCTCAACGTGTCCAAGAGAAAAGTGATGCACAACGGTCTTGGCTAGGTTCCCGTGAAATTTCATGATCTTTGGAGATGTGTAGGTTGAGATTTTAACAGATAACTAACGAGCGTTAGAGTAAGGAAAAAACTTGTTAAAATTTCCCCTGAAAAGAAGAATATTTTCAATTAGGGGGCCATTTCAAAAAATTTTAACCCAAAACCATTCTTCATATTCATTTCTTAGTAGTACAAATTGATTGTGACTAGTGGCAAAAAATATTCCGAGATTGGTCCTGGCCACATTTCACAAAGGGTTACCACTATCAGAAATGTGAGATTTTCACTATTTCGATTAAAACGATCTTTAGTCCAAGAAAATTAATTTTTCTCTCAACCTGTCCAAGAGAAAAGTGATGCACAACGGTCTTGGCTAGGCCCCCGTGAAATTTCATGATCTTTGGAGATGTGTAGGTCGAGATTTTAAGAGATAACTAACGAGTGTTTTAGTAAGAAAAAAACTTGTAAAAATTTCCCCTGAAAAGAAGAATATTTTCAATTAGGGGGCCATTTCAACAAATTTTAACCCAAAACCATTCTTCATATTCATTTCTTAGTAGTACAAATTTATTGTGACTAGTGGCAAAAAAAATTCCGAGATTGGTACGGGCCACATTTCACAAAGGGGTACCACTATCAGAAATGTGAGATTTTCACTATTTCGATTAAAACGATCGTTAGTGCAAGATAAATAATTTTTCTCACAACGTGTCCAAGAGAAAAGTGATGCACAACGGTCTTGGCTAGGCCCCCGTGAAATTTCATGATCTTTGGAGATGTGTAGGTTGAGATTTTAACAGATAACTAACGAATGTAAGAGTAAGGAAAAAACTTGTTAAAATTTCCCGTGAAAAGAAGAATATTTTCAATTAGGGGGCCATTTCAACAAATTTTAACCCAAAACCATTCTTCATATTCATTTCTTAGTAGTACAAATTGATTGTGACTAGTGGCAAAAAATATTCCGAGATTGGTCCGGGCCACATTTCACAAAGGGGTACCTTATCGAAATGTGAGATTTTCACTATTTCGATTAAAACGATCTTTAGTCCAAGAAAACTAATTTTTCTCTCAACGTGTCCAAGAGAAAAGTGATGCACAACGGTCTTGGCTAGAAACCCGTGAAATTTCATGATCTTTGGAGATGTGTAGGTCGAGATTTTAAGAGATAACTAACGAGTGTAAGAGTAAGAAAAAAACTTGTAAAAATTTCCCCTGAAAAGAAGAATATTTTCAATTATGGGCCATTTCAACAAATTTTAACCCAAAACCATTCTTCATATTCATTTCTTAGTAGTACAAATTTATTGTGACTAGTGGCAAAAAAAATTCCGAGATTGGTCCGGGCCACATTTCACAAAGGGGTACCACTATCAGAAATGTGAGATTTTCACTATTTCGATTAAAACGATCGTTAGTGCAAGATAAATAATTTTTCTCGCAACGTGTCCAAGAGAAAAGTGATGCACAACGGTCTTGGCTAGGCCCCCGTGAAATTTCATGATCTTTGGAGATGTGTAGGTTGAGATTTTAACAGATAACTAACGAATATAAGAGTAAGGAAAAAACTTGTTAAAATTTCCCCTGAAAAGAAGAATATTTTCAATTAGGGGGCCATTTCAACAAATTTTAACCCAAAACCATTCTTCATATTCATTTCTTAGTAGTACAAATTGATTGTGTCTAGTGGCAAAAAATATTCCGAGATTGGTCCGGGCCACATTTCACAAAGGGGTACCACTATCAGAAATGTGAGATTTTCACTATTTCGATTAAAACGATCTTTAGTCCAAGAAAACTAATTTTTCTCTCAACATGTCCATGAGAAAAGTGATGCACAACGGTCTTGGCTAGGCCCCGTGAAATTTCATGATCTTTGGAGATGTGTAGGTCGAGATTTTAAGAGATAACTAACGAGTGTAAGAGTAAGAAAAAAACTTGTAAAAATTTCCCCTGAGAAGAAGAATATTTTCAATTATGGGCCATTTCAACAAATTTTAACCCAAAACCATTCTTCATATTCATTTCTTAGTAGTACAAATTTATTGTGACTAGTGGCAAAAAAAATTCCGAGATTGGTCCGAGCCACATTTCACAAAGGGGTACCACTATCAGAAATGTGAGATTTTCACTATTTCGATTAAAACGATCGTTAGTGCAAGATAACTAATTTTTCTCTCAACGTGTCCAAGAGAAAAGTGATGCACAACGGTCTTGGCTAGGCCCCCGTGAAATTTCATGATCTTTGGAGATGTGTAGGTCGAGATTTTAAGAGATAACTAACGAGTGTAAGAGTAAGAAAAAAACTTGTAAAAATTTCCCCTGAAAAGAAGAATATTTTCAATTATGGGCCATTTCAACAAATTTTAACCCAAAACCATTCTTCATATTCATTTCTTAGTAGTACAAATTTATTGTGACTAGTGGCAAAAAAAATTCCGAGATTGGTCCGGGCCACATTTCACAAAGGGGTACCACTATCAGAAATGTGAGATTTTCACTATTTCGATTAAAACGATCGTTAGTGCAAGATAAATAATTTTTCTCGCAACGTGTCCAAGAGAAAAGTGATGCACAACGGTCTTGGCTAGGCCCCCTTGAAATTTCATGATCTTTGGAGATGTGTAGGTTGAGATTTTAACAGATAACTAACGAATGTAAGAGTAAGGAAAAAACTTGTTAAAATTTCCCCTGAAAAGAAGAATATTTTCAATTAGGGGGCCATTTCAACAAATTTTAACCCAAAACCATTCTTCATATTCATTTCTTAGTAGTACAAATTGATTGTGTCTAGTGGCAAAAAATATTCCGAGATTGGTCCGGGCCACATTTCACAAAGGGTACCACTATCAGAAATGTGAGATTTTCACTATTTCGATTAAAACGATCTTTAGTCCAAGAAAACTAATTTTTCTCTCAACATGTCCATGAGAAAAGTGATGCACAACGGTCTTGGCTAGGCCCCCGTGAAATTTCATGATCTTTGGAGATGTGTAGGTCGAGATTTTAAGAGATAACTAACGAGTGTAAGAGTAAGAAAAAAACTTGTAAAAATTTCCCCTGAGAAGAAGAATATTTTCAATTATGGGCCATTTCAACAAATTTTAACCCAAAACCATTCTTCATATTCATTTCTTAGTAGTACAAATTTATTGTGACTAGTGGCAAAAAAAATTCCGAGATTGGTCCGAGCCACATTTCACAAAGGGGTACCACTATCAGAAATGTGAGATTTTCACTATTTCGATTAAAACGATCGTTAGTGCAAGATAACTAATTTTTCTCTCAACGTGTCCAAGAGAAAAGTGATGCACAACGGTCTTGGCTAGGCGCCCGTGAAATTTCATGATCTTTGGAGATGTGTAGGTCGAGATTTTAAGAGATAACTAACGAGTGTAAGAGTAAGAAAAAAACTTGTAAAAATTTCCCCTAAAAAGAAGAATATTTTCAATTATGGGCCATTTCAATAAATTTTAACCCAAAACCATTCTTCATATTCATTTCTTAGTAGTACAAATTTATTGTGACTAGTGGCAAAAAAAATTCCGAGATTGGTCCGGGCCACATTTCACAAAGGGGTACCACTATCAGAAATGTGAGATTTTCACTATTTCGATTAAAACGATCGTTAGTGCAAGATAAATAATTTTTCTCGCAACGTGTCCAAGAGAAAAGTGATGCACAACGGTCTTGGCTAGGCCCCCTTGAAATTTCATGATCTTTGGAGATGTGTAGGTTGAGATTTTAACAGATAACTAACGAATGTAAGAGTAAGGAAAAAACTTGTTAAAATTTCCCCTGAAAAGAAGAATATTTTCAATTAGGGGGCCATTTCAACAAATTTTAACCCAAAACCATTCTTCATATTCATTTCTTAGTAGTACAAATTGATTGTGTCTAGTGGCAAAAAATATTCCGAGATTGGTCCGGGCCACATTTCACAAAGGGGTACCACTATCAGAAATGTGAGATTTTCACTATTTCGATTAAAACGATCTTTAGTCCAAGAAAACTAATTTTTCTCTCAACATGTCCATGAGAAAAGTGATGCACAACGGTCTTGGCTAGGCCCCCGTGAAATTTCATGATCTTTGGAGATGTGTAGGTCGAGATTTTAAGAGATAACTAACGAGTGTAAGAGTAAGAAAAAAACTTGTAAAAATTTCCCCTGAAAAGAAGAATATTTTCAATTATGGGCCATTTCAACAAATTTTAACCCAAAACCATTCTTCATATTCATTTCTTAGTAGTACAAATTTATTGTGACTAGTGGCAAAAAAAATTCCGAGATTGGTCCGAGCCACATTTCACAAAGGGGTACCACTATCAGAAATGTGAGATTTTCACTATTTCGATTAAAACGATCGTTAGTGCAAGATAACTAATTTTTCTCTCAACGTGTCCAAGAGAAAAGTGATGCACAACGGTCTTGGCTAGGTGCCCGTGAAATTTCATGATCTTTGGAGATGTGTAGGTTGAGATTTTAACAGATAACTAACGAGCGTTAGAGTAAGGAAAAAACTTGTTAAAATTTCCCCTGAAAAGAAGAATATTTTCAATTAGGGGGCCATTTCAAAAAATTTTAACCCAAAACCATTCTTCATATTCATTTCTTAGTAGTACAAATTGATTGTGACTAGTGGCAAAAAATATTCCGAGATTGGTCCTGGCCACATTTCACAAAGGGGTACCACTATCAGAAATGTGAGATTTTCACTATTTCGATTAAAACGATCTTTAGTCCAAGAAAACTAATTTTTCTCTCAACCTGTCCCAGAGAAAAGTGATGCACAACGGTCTTGGCTAGGACCCCGTGAAATTTCATGATCTTTGGAGATGTGTAGGTCGAGATTTTAAGAGATAACTAACGAGTGTTTTAGTAAGAAAAAAACTTGTAAAAATTTCCCCTGAAAAGAAGAATATTTTCAATTAGGGGGCCATTTCAACAAATTTTAACCCAAAACCATTCTTCATATTCATTTCTTAGTAGTACAAATTGATTGTGACTAGTGGCAAAAAAAATTCCGAGATTGGTCCGGGCCACATTTCACAAAGGGGTACCACTATCAGAAATGTGAGATTTTCACTATTTCGATTAAAACGATCTTTAGTCCAAGAAAACTAATTTTTCTCTCAACGTGTCCAAGAGAAAAGTGATGCACAACGGTCTTGGCTAGGCCCCCGTGAAATTTCATGATCTTTGGAGATGTGTAGGTCGAGATTTTAACAGATAACTAACGAGTGTAAGAGTAAGAAAAAAACTTGTAAAAATTTCCCCTGAAAAGAAGAATATTTTCAACTATGGGCCATTTCAACAAATTTTAACCCAAAACCATTCTTCATATTCATTTCTTAGTAGTACAAATTTATTGTGACTAGTGGCAAAAAAAATTCCGAGATTGGTCCGGGCCACATTTCACCCAGGGGTACCACTATCAGAAATGTGAGATTTTCACTATTTCGATTAAAACGATCGTTAGTGCAAGATAACTAATTTTTCTCTCAACGTGTCCAAGAGAAAAGTGATGCACAACGGTCTTTGCTAGGCGCCCGTGAAATTTCATGATCTTTGGAGATGTGTAGGTTGAGATTTTAACAGATAACTAACGAGCGTTAGAGTAAGGAAAAAACTTGTTAAAATTTCCCCTGAAAAGAAGAATATTTTCAATTAGGGGGCCATTTCAACAAATTTTAACCCAAAAACATTCTTCATATTCATTTCTTAGTAGTACAAATTGATTGTGACTAGTGGCAAAAAATATTCCGAGATTGGTCCCGGCCACATTTCACAAAGGGGTACCACTATCAGAAATGTGAGATTTTCACTATTTCGATTAAAACGATCTTTAGTCCAAGAAAACTAATTTTTCTCTCAACCTGTCCAAGAGAAAAGTGATGCACAACGGTCTTGGCTAGGCCCCGTGAAATTTCATGATCTTTGGAGATGTGTAGGTCGAGATTTTAAGAGATAACTAACGAGTGTTTTAGTAAGAAAAAAACTTGTAAAAATTTCCCCTGAAAAGAAGAATATTTTCAATTAGGGGGCCATTTCAACAAATTTTAACCCAAAACCATTCTTCATATTCATTTCTTAGTAGTACAAATTTATTGTGACTAGTGGCAAAAAAAATTCCGAGATTGGTCCGGGCCACATTTCACAAAGGGGTACCACTATCAGAAATGTGAGATTTTCACTATTTCGATTAAAACGATCGTTAGTGCAAGATAACTAATTTTTCTCGCAACGTGTCCCAGAGAAAAGTGATGCACAACGGTCTTGGCTAGGCCCTCGTGAAATTTCATGATCTTTGGAGATGTGTAGGTTGAGATTTTAACAGATAACTAACGAATGTAAGAGTAAGGAAAAAACTTGTTAAAATTTCCCCTGAAAAGAAGAATATTTTCAATTAGGGGGCAATTTCAACAAATTTTAACCCAAAACCATTCTTCATATTCATTTCTTAGTAGTACAAATTGATTGTGACTAGTGGCAAAAAATATTCCGAGATTGGTCTGGGCCACATTTCACAAAGGGGTACCACTATCAGAAATGTGAGATTTTCACTATTTCGATTAAAACGATCTTTAGTCCAAGAAAACTAATTTTTCTCTCAACGTGTCCAAGAGAAAAGTGATGCACAACGGTCTTGGCTAGGCCCCCGTGAAATTTCATGATCTTTGGAGATGTGTAGGTCGAGATTTTAAGAGATAACTAACGAGTGTAAGAGTAAGAAAAAAACTTGTAAAAATTTCCCCTGAAAAGAAGAATATTTTCAATTATGGGCCATTTCAACAAATTTTAACCCAAAACCATTCTTCATATTCATTTCTTAGTAGTACAAATTTATTGTGACTAGTGGCAAAAAAAATTCCGAGATTGGTCCGGCCACATTTCACAAAGGGGTACCACTATCAGAAATGTGAGATTTTTCAGTATTTCGATTAAAACGATCGTTAGTGCAAGATAAATAATTTTTCTCGCAACGTGTCCAAGAGAAAAGTGATGCACAACGGTCTTGGCTAGAACCCGTGAAATTTCATGATCTTTGCAGATGTGTAGGTTTAGATTTTAACAGATAACTAACGAATGTAAGAGTAAGGAAAAAACTTGTTAAAATTTCCCCTGAAAAGAAGAATATTTTCAATTAGGGGGCCATTTCAACAAATTTTAACCCAAAACCATTCTTCATATTCATTTCTTAGTAGTACAAATTGATTGTGACTAGTGGCAAAAAATATTCCGAGATTGGTCCGGGCCACATTTCACAAAGGGGTACCACTATCAGAAATGTGAGATTTTCACTATTTCGATTAAAACGATCTTTAGTCCAAGAAAACTAATTTTTCTCTCAACGTGTCCAAGAGAAAAGTGATGCACAACGGTCTTGGCTAGGCCCCCGTGAAATTTCATGATCTTTGGAGATGTGTAGGTCGAGATTTTAAGAGATAACTAACGAGTGTAAGAGTAAGAAAAAAACTTGTAAAAATTTCCCCTGAGAAGAAGAATATTTTCAATTATGGGCCATTTCAACAAATTTTAACCCAAAACCATTCTTCATATTCATTTCTTAGTAGTACAAATTTATTGTGACTAGTGGCAAAAAAAATTCCGAGATTGGTCCGGGCCACATTTCACAAAGGGGTACCACTATCAGAAATGTGAGATTTTCACTATTTCGATTAAAACGATCGTTAGTGCAAGATAACTAATTTTTCTCTCAACGTGTCCAAGAGAAAAGTGATGCACAACGGTCTTGGCTAGGCGCCCGTGAAATTTCATGATCTTTGGAGATGTGTAGGTCGAGATTTTAAGAGATAACTAACGAGTGTAAGAGTAAGAAAAAAACTTGTAAAAATTTCCCCTGAAAAGAAGAATATTTTCAACTATGGGCCATTTCAACAAATTTTAACCCAAAACCATTCTTCATATTCATTTCTTAGTAGTACAAATTTATTGTGACTAGTGGCAAAAAAAATTCCGAGATTGGTCCGGGCCACATTTCACCCAGGGGTACCACTATCAGAAATGTGAGATTTTCACTATTTCGATTAAAACGATCGTTAGTGCAAGATAACTAATTTTTCTCTCAACGTGTCCAAGAGAAAAGTGATGCACAACGGTCTTTGCTAGGCGCCCGTGAAATTTCATGATCTTTGGAGATGTGTAGGTTGAGATTTTAACAGATAACTAACGAGCGTTAGAGTAAGGAAAAAACTTGTTAAAATTTCCCCTGAAAAGAAGAATATTTTCAATTAGGGGGCCATTTCAACAAATTTTAACCCAAAAACATTCTTCATATTCATTTCTTAGTAGTACAAATTGATTGTGACTAGTGGCAAAAAATATTCCGAGATTGGTCCGGGCCACATTTCACAAAGGGGTACCACTATCAGAAATGTGAGATTTTCACTATTTCGATTAAAACGATCTTTAGTCCAAGAAAACTAATTTTTCTCTCAACCTGTCCAAGAGAAAAGTGATGCACAACGGTCTTGGCTAGGCCCCCGTGAAATTTCATGATCTTTGGAGATGTGTAGGTCGAGATTTTAAGAGATAACTAACGAGTGTTTTAGTAAGAAAAAAACTTGTAAAAATTTCCCCTGAAAAGAAGAATATTTTCAATTAGGGGGCCATTTCAACAAATTTTAACCCAAAACCATTCTTCATATTCATTTCTTAGTAGTACAAATTTATTGTGACTAGTGGCAAAAAAAATTCCGAGATTGGTCTGGGCCACATTTCACAAAGGGGTACCACTATCAGAAATGTGAGATTTTCACTATTTCGATTAAAACGATCGTTAGTGCAAGATAAATAATTTTTCTCGCAACGTGTCCCAGAGAAAAGTGATGCACAACGGTCTTGGCTAGGCCCTCGTGAAATTTCATGATCTTTGGAGATGTGTAGGTTGAGATTTTAACAGATAACTAACGAATGTAAGAGTAAGGAAAAAACTTGTTAAAATTTCCCCTGAAAAGAAGAATATTTTCAATTAGGGGGCAATTTCAACAAATTTTAACCCAAAACCATTCTTCATATTCATTTCTTAGTAGTACAAATTGATTGTGACTAGTGGCAAAAAATATTCCGAGATTGGTCCGGGCCACATTTCACAAAGGGGTACCACTATCAGAAATGTGAGATTTTCACTATTTCGATTAAAACGATCGTTAGTGCAAGATAACTAATTTTTCTCTCAACGTGTCCAAGAGAAAAGTGATGCACAACGGTCTTGGCTAGGCGCCCGTGAAATTTCATGATCTTTGGAGATGTGTAGGTTGAGATTTCAACAGATAACTAACGAGTGTAAGAGTAAGGAAAAAACTTGTTAAAATTTCCCCTGAAAAGAAGAATATTTTCAATTAGGGGGCCATTTCAACAAATTTTAACCCAAAACCATTCTTCATATTCATTTCTTAGTAGTACAAATTGATTGTGACTAGTGGCAAAAAATATTCCGAGATTGGTCCTGGCCACATTTCACAAAGGGGTACCACTATCAGAAATGTGAGATTTTCACTATTTCGATTAAAACGATCTTTAGTCCAAGAAAACTAATTTTTCTCTCAACCTGTCCAAGAGAAAAGTGATGCACAACGGTCTTGGCTAGGCCCCCGTGAAATTTCATGATCTTTGGAGATGTGTAGGTCGAGATTTTAAGAGATAACTAACGAGTGTTTTAGTAAGAAAAAAACTTGTAAAAATTTCCCCTGAAAAGAAGAATATTTTCAATTAGGGGGCCATTTCAACAAATTTTAACCCAAAACCATTCTTCATATTCATTTCTTAGTAGTATAAATTTATTGTGACTAGTGGCAAAAAAAATTCCGAGATTGGTCCGGGCCACATTTCACAAAGGGGTACCACTATCAGAAATGTGAGATTTTCACTATTTCGATTAAAACAATCGTTAGTGCAAGATAACTAATTTTTCTCTCAACATGTCCAAGAGAAAAGTGATGCACAACGGTCTTGGCTAGGCGCCCGTGAAATTTCATGATCTTTGGAGATGTGTAGGTTGAGATTTTAACAGATAACTAACGAGTGTAAGAGTAAGGAAAAAACCTGTTAAAATTTCCCCTGAAAAGAAGAATATTTTCAATTAGGGGGCCATTTCAACAAATTTTAACCCAAAACAATTCTTCATATTCATTTATTAGTAGTACAAATTGATTCTGACTAGTGGCAAAAATTATTGCGAGATTGGTCCGGGCCACATTTCACAAAGGGGTACCACTATCAGAAATGTGAGATTTTCACTATTTCGATTAAAACGATCTTTAGTGCAAGGAAACTAATTTTTCTCTCAACGTGTCCAAGAGAAAAGTGATGCACAACGGTCTTGGCTAGGCCCCCGTGAAATTTCATGATCTTTGGAGATGTGTAGGTCAAGATTTTAAGAGATAACTAAAGAGTATAAGAGTAAGAAAAAAACTTGTAAAAATTTCCCCTGAAAAGAAGAATATATTCAATTAGGGGGCCATTTCAACAAATTTTAACCCAAAAACATTCTTCATATTCATTTCTTAGTAGTACAAATTGATTGTGACTAGTGGCAAAAAAAATTCCGAGATTGGTCCGGGCCACATTTCACAAAGGGGTACCACTATCAGAAATGTGAGATTTTCACTATTTCGATTAAAACGATCGTTAGTGCAAGATAACTAATTTTTCTCTCAACGCGTCCAAGAGAAAAGTGATGCACAACGGTCTTGGCTAGGCCCCCGTGAAATTTCATGATCTTTGGAGATGTGTAGGTTGAGATTTTAAGAGATAACTAACGAGTGTAAGAGTAAGGAAAAAACTTGTTAAAATTTCCCCTAAAAAGAAGAATATTTTCAATTAGGGGGCCATTTCAACAAATTTTAACCCAAAAACATTCTTCATATTCATTTCTTAGTAGTAGAAATTGATTGTGACTAGTGGCAAAACATATTGCGAGATTGGTCCGGGCCACATTTCACAAAGGGGTACCACTATCAGAAATGTGAGATTTTCACTATTTCGATTAAAACGATCTTTAGTGCAAGAAAACTAATTTTTCTCTCAACGCGTCCAAGAAAAAAGTGATGCACAACGGTCTTGGCTAGGCCCCCGTGAAATTTCATGATCTTTGGAGATGTGTAGGTCGAGATTTTAAGAGATAACTAACGAGTGTAAGAGTAAGGAAAAAACTTTTTAAAATTTCCCTGAAAAGAAGAATATTTTCAATTAGGGGGCAATTTCAACAAATTTTAACCCAAAACAAATCTTCATATTCATGTCTTAGTAGTACAAATTCGTTCTGATTAGTGCCGAAAAATATTACGAGATTGGTCCGGGCCACATTTCACAAAGGGGTACCACTATCAGAATTGTGAGATTTTCACTATTTCGATTAAAATGATCGTTAGTGCAAGAAAACAAATTCTCCTCTCAACGTGTCCAAGAGAAAAGTGATACACAACAGTCATGGCTAGGCCCTCGTGAAATTTCATGATCTTTGGAGATGTGTAGGTCGAGATTTTAACAGATAACTAACGAGTGTAAGAGTAAGGAAAAAACTTGTTAAAATTTCCCCTGAAAAGAAGAATACTTTCAATTAGGGGGCCATTTCAACAAATTTTAACCCAAAACAAATCTTCATATTCATTTCTTACTAGTACAAATTCATTGTGACTAGTAGCAAAAAATATTACGAGATTGGTCCGGGCCACATTTCACAAAGGGGTACAACTATAAGAAATGTGAGATTTTCACTATTTCGATTAAAATGATTGTTAGTGCAAGAAAACTAATTCTCCTCTAAACGTGTCCAAGAGAAAAGTGATGCACAGCAGTCTTGGCTAGGCCCCCGTGAAATTTCATGATCTTTGGAGATGTGTAGGTCGAGATTTTAACAGATAACTAACGAGTGTAAGAGTAAGGAAAAAACTTGTTAAAATATCCCCTGAAAAGTAGAATAGTTTCAATTAGGGGGCCATTTCAACAAATTTTAACCCAAAACCAATCTTCATATTCATTTTTTAGTAGTACAAATTCATTGTGACTAGTGGCAAAAAATATTCTGAGATTGGTCCAAGCCACATTTCACAAAGGGGTACCACTATCAGAAATGTGAGATTTTCACTATTTCGATTAAAATGAACGTTAGTGCAAGAAAACTAATTTTTCTCTCAACGTATCCAAGAGAAAAGTCAAGCACAACGGTCTTGGCTATTCCCCCGTGAAATTTCATGAACTTTGAAGATGTGTAGGTTGAGATTTTAACAGATAACTAACGAGTGTAAGAGTAAGGAAAAAACTTTTTAAAATTTCCCTGAAAAGAAGAATATTTTCAATTAGGGGGCCATTTCTTTAAATTTTAACCCAAAAAAAATCTTCATATTCATGTCTTAGTAGTACAAATTCGTTCTGACTAGTGGCGAAAAATATACCGAGATTGGTCCGGGCCACATTTCATAAAGGGGTACCACTATCAGAAATGTGAGATTTTCACTATTTCGATTAAAATGATTGTTAGTGCAAGAAAACAAATTCTCATGTCAACGTGTCCAAGAGAAAAGTGATAAACAACAGTCTTGGCTAGGCCCCCGTGAAATTTCATGATCTTTGGAGATGTGTAGGTCGAGATTTTTACAGATAACTAACGAGTGTAAGAGTAAGGAAAAAACTTGTTAAAATTTTTTCCTGAAAAGAAGAATATTTTCAATTTTTGAATTTGGGGGCCATTTCAACAAGTTTTAACCCAAAACAAATCTTCATATACACATCTTAGTAGTACGAATTCATTGTGATGAATGGCAAAAAATATTCCCAGAATTGTTCGGGGAACATTTCACAAAGGGGTACCACTATCATAAATGTGAGATTTTTACTATTTTGATTAAAATCATCGTTAGTGCAAGAAAACTAATTTTTCTCTCAATGTGTCTAGGAGAAAAGTGATGCACAACGGTCTTGGCTAGGTCCCCGTGAAATTTCACGATTTTTGGAGATGTGTAGGGTGAGATTTTAACAGAAACTAACGAGTGTAAGAGCGAGGAAAAAACTTGTTAAAATTTTCCATGAAAAGAAGAATATTTTAAATTTTTGGATTAGGGGGCCATTTCAACAAATTTTAATCCAAAACCAATCTTCATATTCACGTCTTAGTAGTACGATTTCATTGAGATTAGTAGCAAAAAATATTTCGAGATTGGTCTGGGCCACATTTCACAAAGGGGTACCACTATCAGAAATATAAGATTTTCACTATTTCAATTAAAATGATCGGTAGTGCAAGAAAACTAATTTTTATCTCAACGTGTCCAAAAGAAAACTGATGCATAACGGTCTTGGCTTGGTCCCCGTGAAATTTCACAATTTTTTGAGATATGCAGGGTGAGATTTTAATAGAAAACTAACGACTGTAAGAGTAAGGAAAAAAACTTGTTAAAATTTCCCCTGAAAAGAAGAATATTTTAAATTTTTGAATTTGGGGGCCATTTCAACAAATTTTAACCCGAAACAAATCTTCATATTCACTTTTTAGTAGTACGAATTCATTGTTACAAGTGGCAAAAAATATTCCCAGATTGGTCCTGGCCACATTTCACAAAGGGGTACCACTATCAGAAATGTGAGATTTTCAAAATTTCGATTAAAATGATCGTTAGTGCAAGAAAACTAATTTTTCTCTAAGGGTGTCCAAGAGAAAAGTTATGTACAATAGTCTTGGCTTGGTCCCCGTGAAATTTCATGATTTTTGGAGTTGTGTAGGGTGAGTTTTTAATAGAAAACTAACGAGTGTAAGATCAAGGAAAAAACTTGTTAAAATTTTCCATGAAAAGAAGAATATTTTCAATTTTTGGATTAGGGGGCCATTTCAACAAATTTTAACCCAAAACCAATCTTCATATTCACGTCTTAGTAGTACGAATTCATTGTGACTAGTAGCAAAAAATATTCCGAGATTGGTCTGGGCCACATTTCACAAAGGGGTACCACTATCAGAAATATAAGATTTTCACTATTTCGATTAAAATGATCGTTAGTGCAAGAAAACTAATTTTTATCTCAACGTGTCCAAAAGAAAACTGATGCATAACGGTCTTGGCTTGGTCCCCGTGAAATTTCACGATTTTTCGGAGATGTGTAGGGTGAGATTTTAACAGAAAACTATTTAGTGTAAGAGTAAGGAAAAAACTTGTTAAAATTTCCCCTGAAAAGAAGAATATTTTAAATTTTTGAATTTTGGGGCCATTTCAACAAATTTTTACCCGAAAAAAATCTTCATATTCACGTCTTTGTAGTACGAATTCATTGTTACGAGTGGCAAAAAATATTCCAAGATTGGCAGGGGCCACATTTCACAAAGGGGTACCACTATCAGAAATGTGAGATTTTAACAATTTCGATTAAAATGATCGTTAGTGCAAGAAAACTAATTTTTCTCTCAACGTGTCAAGGAGCAAAGTGATGCATAACGCTCTTGGCTTGGTCCCCGTGAAATTTCACTATTTTGGAGATGTGTAGGTTGAGATTTTAAAAGAAAACTAACGAGTGTAAGAGTAAGGAAAAAACTTGTTAAAATTTCCCCTGAAAAGAAGAATATTTTCAATTTTTGAATTTGGGGGCCATTTCAACAAGTTTTAACCCGAAACAAATCTTCATATACACGTCTTAGTAGTACGAATTCATTGTGATGAATGGCAAAAAATATTCCCAGATTGGTTCGACAAAAAATATTCCCACTATCATAAATGTGAGATTTTTACTATTTTGATTAAAATGATCGTTAGTGCAAGAAAACTAATTTTTCTCTCAATGTGTCTAGGAGAAAACTGATGCACAACGGTCTTTGCTAGGTCCCCGTGAAATTTCACGATTTTTTGAGATATGCAGGGTGAGATTTTAATAGAAAACTAACGACTGTAAGAGTAAGGAAAAAAACTTGTTAAAATTTCCCCTGAAAAGAAGAATATTTTAAATTTTTGAATTTGGGGGCCATTTCAACAAATTTTAACCCGAAACAAATCTTCATATTCACTTTTTAGTAGTACGAATTCATTGTTACAAGTGGCAAAAAATATTCCCAGATTGGTCATGGCCACATTTCACAAAAGGGTACCACTATCAAAAATGTGAGATTTTCAAAATTTCGATTAAAATGATCGTTAGTGCAAGAAAACTAATTTTTCTCTAAAGGTGTCCAAGAGAAAAGTTATGTACAATAGTCTTGGCTTGGTCCTCGTGAAATTTCATGATTTTTTGGAGTTGTGTAGGGTGAGTTTTTAATAGAAAACTAACGAGTGTAAGATCAAGGAAAAAACTTGTTAAAATTTTCCATGAAAAGAAGAATATATTCAATTTTTGGATTAGGGGGCCATTTAAACAAATTTTAACCCAAAACCAATCTTCATATTCACGTGTTAGTAGTACGAATTCATTGTGACTAGTAGGAAAAAATATTCCGATATTGGTCTGGGCCACATTTCACAAAGGTGTACCACTATCAGAAATATAAGATTTTCACTATTTCGATTAAAATGATCGGTAGTGCAAGAAAACTAATTTTTATCTCAACGTGTCCGAAAGAAAACTGATGCATAACGGTCTTGGCTTGGTCCCCGTGAAATTTCACGATTTTTGGAGATATGCAGGGTGAGATTTTAATAGAAAACTAACGACTGTAAGAGTAAGGAAAAAAACTTGTTAAAATTTCCCCTGAAAAGAAGAATATTTTAAATTTTTGAATTTGGGGGCCATTTCAACAAATTTTAACCCGAAACAAATCTTCATATTCACTTCTTAGTAGTATGAATTCATTGTTACAAGTGGCAAAAAATATTCCCAGATTGGTCCTGGCCACATTTCACAAAGGGGTACCACTATCAGAAATGTGAGATTTTCAAAATTTCGATTAAAATGATCGTTAGGGCAAGAAAACTAATTTTTCTCTAAAGGTGTCCAAGAGAAAAGTTATGTACAATAGTCTTGGCTTGGTCCCCGTGAAATTTCATGATTTTTGGAGTTGTGTAGGGTGTGATTTTAATAGAAAACTAACGAGTGTAAGAGTAAGGAAAAAACTTGTTAAAATTTCCCCTAAAAAGAAGAATATTTTCAATTTTTGAATTAGGGGGCCATTTCAACAAACTTTAACCCAAAACCAATGTTCAAATTCACGTCTTAGTAGTACGAATTTATTGTGACTAGTTGCAAAAAATATTCCGAGATTGGTCCAGGCCACATTTAACAAAGGGGTACCACTATCAGAAATGTGATATTTTCACTATTTCGATTAAAATGATCGTTAGTGCAAGAAAACTAATTTTTCTCTCAACGTGTCCAAAAGAAAACTTATGCATAACGGTCTTGGCTTGGTCCCCGTGAAATTTCACGATTTTTGGAGATGTGTACGGTAAGATTTTAACAGATAACTAACGACTGTAAAAGTAAGGAAAAAACATGTTAAAATTTCCCCTAAAAAGAAGAATATTTTCAATTTTTTAATTTGGAGGCCATTTCAACAAATTTTAACCCGAAACAAATCTTCATATTCACGTCTTAGTAGTACGAAGTCATTGTGACGAGTGGCAAAAAATATTCCTAGATTGGTCCTGCCCACATTTCACAAAGGGGTACCACTATCAGAAATGTGAGATTTTCAAAATTTTGATTAAAATGATCAATAGTGCAAGAAAACTAATTTTTCTCTGAATGTGTCCAAGAGAAAAGTGATGCACAATGGTCTTGGCTTGGTCCCAGTGAAATTTCACGATTTTTGGAGATGTGTAGGGTGAGATTTTAACAGAAAACTAATGAGTGTAAGAGTAAGGAAAAAAACTTATTAAAATATCCCCTGAAGAGAATAATATTTTCAATTTTTGAATTAAGCGGCCATTTCAAAAAAATTTAACCCAAAACCAATGTTCATATTCACGTCTTACTAGTACTAATTTATTGTGACTAGTAGCAAAAAATATGTCGAGATTGGTCCGGACCACATTTCACAAAGAGGTACCACTATCAGAAATGTGAGATTTTCACTATTTCGATTAAAATGATCGTTAGTGCAAAAAAACTAATTTTTCTCTCAACATCCAAAAGAAAAGTGATGCACAACGGTCTTGGCTTGGTCCTCGTGAAATTTCACGATTTTGGAGATGTGTAGGGTGAGATTTTAACAGAAAACTAACGAGTGTAAGAGTAGGAAAAAACTTGTTAAAATTTCCTCTAAAAAGAACAATATTTTCAATTTTTTAATTTGGGGCCATTTCAACAAATTTTAACCCAAAACAAATCTTCATATTCACGTCTTAGTAGTACGAATTCATTTTGACGAGTGGCAAAAAATATTCCCAGATTTGTCGGGGCCACATTAGACAAAGGGGTACTACTATCAGAAATGTGAGATTTTCAAAATTTCGATTAAAATGATCGTTAGTGCAAGAAAACTAATTTTTCTCTCAATGCTATTTTCATTAATAAGCAAATATCTAATAAAATTGAGAATATTACTAAATCCCCTATTTGTAATGCTCCTACTTTAAAATATTGGTTGGAAATCACAGTTGACTCTACTACACACATCCCTCCAAATGAATTGTCTGGTTCGAGATGATACCCCTTTGATGGTTGTCTATGTATACATGAGAGACCAATTAAAGGTCTGTTTTGTATTTTTGTTAATGTTGTTGTTGTTGTTATTGTAATATTATCATATAGGTTATTGTGTAAATGTTTCACTTTTTGTTTTTCTTTTTGATAGCTCATTTAATGTAGTTCAATGTCCAGTTTGTATCACACATTGGGGTGGGTGCTCTGTTGTAATTTTCACATAGGCTTTTTTAATAATATGTGTAAATTGATCATCTTGATAAGAAACACATTTCATCCACTTGTTTGATTCAGAATCAAACACTAAACATATATTTGTCCCATCTGGTCTATGACCAAAATTCCTGTGATAACTAACTAAAACAACATTAAACTTGTGATTTGATAAATTACAAGCCAACCCCACTAGAGTTGCCTCACCATCAGGATAAAATCTAGTCATAAGTCTCTCTCTACTCTTGGGAAGAAGCTTATTCCAAGAATAATATAGAATGGCTTGCTTATTCCAAGGGCATCACACATCGTATAAAAATAAGTATAGTTACAGAAATTAAAATAAGGCATTGAAGGTCTCCGTCTGCCAGTGGCTCTATTTGCGATGGTTGACGTTGACTCGATGGCTTGCTGGGTGCTGCCGTGAAGGTCTAGATATGGACCTCTATTCATGGTGGTCTGGTGGATCTTGTGTTTTAGAGAGAGTTAAGTAAAGGAGCAGAGAGAGAGAGAGAGAGTGTTGTTAGTCTCTTAGGGTTTCATTTTAGTAGATAGAGAGATAGAGAGAAATGAGGGATGGATCTATTATTTATTAGGGTTACTAGGTTAGGAAAATCAAAATGTAAAATATATATATATATTTATTAAAGGAGGCGGGCCGGGTTGGATTGAACGGCCCACAAAGGGTCCAGCCCAATTCCCTTCATCATTCTCCCAGCAATGTTAAACCTATTCCCATGAAACCTCCATAGGCCCCTTAGGGTGCACAGAGACCAATTTTCTTCAGGTTGGGTCGGGTCGGGAGCTGGAGCTACTTTGTGAGATTCTTTCTTTGGTATTAAAAAGGAGAGAGTAGAGATTCTTAGGTTTGAAATTGAAATGATGTTTCTTGGTAACAAGCTAATATATTATTATTATTGACTCATCCGTCGTTGCCGTTGTCGTTGCCGTTCAGTGACATTGACAGGTACTTACTACTGACTTTCTTCTCTTGTCAAAAAAAGTTCAGAAGAAGAAGAGCCACCCACCATTACTCTACTTTACTTTACTTACTGACTTCATTTGTTTTTTAATTCTTGTATAGGAATTCATTTCATCATCATATTTGACTTTGATTCTGTTTTGTTCTGTTTTGTATAGAGAATAGAGTTTGGAGTTGTTCTGCTCTGTCAGGCTTGTCATAAGTAGTAGTAGTAGTTCTATGATAATTATTATTATTATTACCCTTTCAAACGTTATAATAATATGAATTTATGTAATGTGTTAATAATCATTATGAATATGTCAAGTTTCAAATGATGAACTAATTTATAATTCCAATCTTCATTTGGGAACAGATTAAACAGACATGCCTTCTTCAAAGGGGAAGAATAAGAAGCAATCCAAGACCCCATCAAGGATCTCAGCCCCTGATCGGAATTCATCTCCTCAAACACCTTCCTCAACTCTTGATTTTGAAACCAATGACGACTATCTCATCACCATTCTCCAAGAAGCTTCTATCAAATATCCTAATCTCATAGCAAAACACGCTTTCATTGGTAGGATCGCTGATATTGAACATAATGCTTCTCCAGGATCCCAAATTTGGCTTTCTCACTCCTCCATACTTGCCTCTTCATTCAAAGCAGACTCTAAAGTATCGGTAATCATCATACAATTCAATGAAACTGATGAAGATGGAATGATACTTAAATAATTGTCTTTTTGCAGGTGTCATGTCCTTCCAATAGTAAATTTTCACGCAGCTTTCCTCTTAGCTCCTTAGCAAATAAATTTGGTAGTGATTTAGCTGATCAATGTACTGGTGAAGCAGGAAACTATTTTGCTCTTGCAACTATTCGTTCATCCAGTAAGGTTTGAGCAATGATCCCCTTTACTATTTCTTACATAATTATGTTATTTATATCACAATAGATACTAAGGGTCACAAAGGTTTGTAATGTTTGCCTAGGTACTCAAATTGACTGACCTTTTAATAATGTTCTTCCTCTTTGGGATTCTTGAAAATGTTCATTTCAGGTTGCAAAGAATGAAATCAAGCTATCTTCAAGCCTTTCAAACACAATGGGGAATCCTTCATTAGGAGCCATTGTATTTATATATCCTGTACAAAGTCATATACCCGAATGCAATGAATTATTTCTAGAGCTGGTGCACCCTAAGAATATGGTGGCAAGGAACACAAATTCTGGTGAAACACCTTATGATCATATGGGAAATGGAGTTGTTGGATCTCCTAAGACACCAAGGAACCAGTTAAAGTTGAGCTCTTCGAATATTAAGCAGTCGTCGTCCTCATCTACATATAAGGATTCTACAACAAAGTTAGATAACCTGAAGGCTGTGTTTGATGATTCATATGACATTACGAAGTTCTTAGGGGATGAACATGTTAGAAGGATTCTTGAAACACGTGCTAGTACTTGGTTGTCTTCTAGATGTTTACTTCGAGGAAATCTTGTGACCATGCCAATTATTTCACAACTATGTAGCTTCCGAGTAGTTGCTGCTAGAATGTTATTAGATAAGGATAACTTCTATATAACATATAAGAGTGATGATCTCCAAGATGAAGCTTCTAACACTGTCAAATATTCCAATGATGCCTTTATAGTGAAGTGTGAGACAAAAATATGCTTTTCTTTACCATCAGAACTGGCACCGAAAGCCCTTGAAAGACAAATTACTACAATAGAATTTGAACCTACAATTGTCAAAACTGATGTGGGAGATAGGAAGTCACAATTGGGTGGATTATCGAACGAATACGCAATTTTAAAGGATATCATTGTTTCCTCATCAGCAAACGTTCTATCTAGGTATGTTTATGCTATTCTAACTTTGTCTGTGTGGTATAGTTTTATAGGGAATGGCTACAGAGCTGAACTAGTATTATTCCATACAGTCCTGTTCGTACACATTTTCGGGAAATTCTGGATAGTTTAGGATGCTAAAAATAAGATCCCAACAGAGTACTGAGCACATGGTAATACTAGAAGTTTGGAATCCTGGGCATATATTCTAAACTATTCAATTATAAGCAAAACACTGTCATGTAAAACAAGTAGGGTCAAAATTTGTCAATCTCTAAGATTACATCATCATCAAAATATTAAGGTGGTGTTTGGTTAGAAGGAATGAAAACATAGGAATAAGAATAGGAATGAGAATGAGAATAACAATAAGAATGGAATGGAATCAAATTTACAACACATAGAAAAGTTAAATAAAAACAATAAAAGTGGTTATATTTGAAGCTGTTGTCGCTTGACAAACTGCATGCTCGATCAAATGTAATAGCTTCGCGACAGTTCTTGTACAATCATTCAAGCATTACAGAGAATGTAACATTATAAATGTCAGATTTATTGAACTTTCATGTTCAAATAAATGTACACTTTTGTATTTCAAGTGTTTTAAATCTTCATATTTTGCATTCACTACTTCTGTCCTTATGAAAACTAATCAGCAGTTTTTTATGGTAAATATATTATCTTTTCATCTTGAAGATATATTAGCTAATTCTGTCCTGTAGTATGTTATCAATTTATTGTTTTTCTCTTCTCCTAAATGCATGTTTGTATTTTTGTATTTGACATTTGAGTATTGATCATTGATGTAACTACTCAGTTTTGGTTTACGAACTACAAAAGGAGTGCTTCTTCACGGTCCCCCGGGTACTGGAAAGTCTTCTTTGGCTCAACTTTGCATCCGTGATGCTGGTGTCAATCTCTTCTCTATTAATGGACCTGAGATTGTTGGTCAGTATTATGGAGAAAGCGAGCAAGCTTTGCATGAAGTTTTTGAGTCAGCCCGTCAAGCTGCACCAGCTGTGGTTAGACTTGACAAAAATCGCTGAACAAAATTTATCATTTCTTGTTTGTTAACTTTCGGTAAAATGATTACTATAATTGGTTTTGTTTACAGGTATTCATTGATGAGTTGGATGCCATAGCACCTGCGAGAAAAGATGGTGGAGAGGAACTCTCACAAAGAATGGTTGCTACGTTGTTGAATTTGATGGACGGGGTCAGTAGAGATGAAGGGATCCTTGTAATTGCTGCTACCAATAGGCCTGATAGTATCGAAGCTGCACTTAGACGGCCTGGAAGACTTGACAGAGAAATAGAGATAGGTGATTCATAGTCTTTATTTTATTAGCAGTAGATTTTCCGTGTTATATTGCTCTCTCTCTCCCCCCTCAAGAAACAAGACGTTTATTAGTTGATTATCAATCTAACTAAGTCAAGGATCATGAAAAGTGACACAATCATTAATTCATAATAGGTGGAACATTAGAAGCTCATAAATAAATTATTTCCCAATTGAGCTTTCTGAATCTTTGACATTACAAAATCATCAAGGAGTTCACACCATGTAAAAAAGTATTCTACATATTGTTACTAAATTAGACAATCTACCATGGTCATTACTTCTTGTCTTTTACCAGTGAATATCTTTACTTTCTCCCCACCTAATTGTTTCTGTTTTATTTTCTTCTTAAAATTAATGCAGGTGTTCCATCTCCAAAACAACGGTTGGATATCTTGCTTTGTCTTCTAAGTGAAATGGAGCATTCACTTTCAGATATCCAAGTTCAGAACCTTGCTATATCTACTCATGGTTTTGTAGGTGCTGATCTAGCTACCCTTTGCAATGAGGCAGCTTTGGTTTGCCTTAGACGCTATGCCAATGTAGTAAGCACCTGTGATAACGTGCATGGAACATCTATTCACCGTGATGATTCTGATAATGTAGCAGAATCCGATTCCTTAAAAGATACAAGGGACATGTCTAGGGATTACTCATATTATGCATCTTCATCTATTTCATTTTCAAGGGATGATAACATACATGATGTTGGTGATGGCATTAAAGAAGAATGTATGTTAAAAGTGGGTTTTGAAGATTTTATGAAGGCTAAAATGAAAGTTAGACCCAGTGCCATGAGAGAGGTACAATTAGATCTTACACTTTAAATTAACATTAAGATTTTTTATGTTATCATAGTTTAAGAAAAGAAAAGAAAATCTTGTTCTGAATTGTTACTATCTTACTTATATTTAAAGAATACAGTATTACTGTCCTCAGTGTGTAATTTGCAAATCAAATCTCTCTAAAAATGATAATTGTGTAGCCTTTAAAATTGTCATAAAGCCAAAAGTTTTGATAATATTGCAGTTTGTTGAACTTCTAGGTAATACTTGAGCTTCCTAAGGTTCGGTGGGAAGATGTTGGAGGTCAAAGTGAGGTTAAGTCTCAATTAATGGAAGCTGTAGAGTGGCCTCAAAAGCACAAGGATGCTTTTATACGGATAGGGATTCGTCCACCATCAGGAATATTGATGTTTGGTCCTCCTGGATGCAGTAAAACTCTCATGGCACGTGCCGTAGCTTCTGAAGCAGGATTGAACTTTCTTGCTGTTAAAGGTCCAGAACTTTTTAGCAAGTGGGTTGGTGAATCTGAGAAGGCTGTGAAAACTCTGTTTGCGAAGGCGAGGGCCAATGCCCCATCCATCATTTTCTTTGATGAAATTGATGGTCTTGCTGGTGTTCGGGGAAAGGATAATGATGGGGTTTCGGTGTCAGATAGGGTTATGAGTCAACTCCTTGTAGAATTGGATGGTTAGTAGTGAATCTCTGGTTTCTGATATGTTTAATCTACACTGAGTTTGCTATTTAGTTTACAGATAAACTTTGTTGGCTTCAGGTTTGCACCAAAGACTTGATGTTACTGTTATTGCTGCTACTAATAGGCCTGACAAGATTGACTCTGCCCTCCTCAGACCAGGTTATCCTCTCTCTCGACACTGCTGTTTTTCTTGCACTATTTCTATCCCCACAAAGATAATAAAACTAGTGATCAATAAATGTTTGGGACAGGACGTTTTGACCGGCTGCTATATGTGGGGCTTCCAAATGAGATTGACCGAGAAGAGATATTCCGCATCCATTTAAGAAGAAGTCCATGTTGTTCGGATGTGAGCTTTAAGGATCTTGCTTTTCTCACTGAAGGCTTTACTGGGGCTGACATATCATTTATCTGCAGGGAGGCTGCTTTAAAAGCTATGGAGGTTGTTTAGATGATTATATTCCATTCTTTCCTTTGAGTTATATTTGTTAAGTTTTTAATTTTACTGTTTCTTTGTAATTCATGCTGCCAGGAGAATCTTGATGCTTCAGAAATTAAGATGCAACATTTGAAGGATTCTATTAAACAAGTGCAGCCAACAGCAATCCATTCTTATCAGGAGTTATCAGAACAGTTTCAACGGCTTGTTGTTTCTCGTGGTGAGGAAGAGAAAGAGAAAAAACCATCTCATGAACACTCGAGTAGATCAAATTGGCTTCCTGTGCGGTAAACTTGTTTTATTTCATGTTTCGTTGCGGCTTTATCATAATCTGCAAACTACCTCTCACAGTCTTTTTTCACTACTTGATAATACAGGAGTCTCATGATAGCAATAGCTTTGTTTGTTCGTTGTCGGCTGCCTGGAGGCTTGTTCGGGTAGTTGCAATGTTGGTAGCAGGTTGTTGTTCTATCTTCCTATGTATAGCTGGAATGTGTGTTTTAATTAGGGAAGTTACACACACATCCATCATATCAAAGGATCAAGCCAATACAACACAACACAAGTTAGTGATGAGAAAGAAGTATTGATTACTTTCATATTCTTGTAAGATGTGGTCCAATGTCTGAGATGAGCTTGGTTATTCTGCTAATGTAGAAGAATCATAATGTGATTAGAATACAACAGTAGGCAGGTGAGGGGAGAGAGTGAGTTTTGCAGCCATTATCAGAACTACCTAATATTTTTTTTAAGTTAAGAAGTCCTTTCTTTTAAAGTTTATTCCTAAACCCACTTGAGGATTTTGCTTGACTATACTTTTCATATAGCATTGGGTTTCGATTGAAACCCAATACTAAAGTAGTATTAGTTTTCCCTTGTTCATTTATTTCTCTTATCTAATGCAAAATGTGATTTTCTTATTAAAATACTATTTTAAATTTTATATTTTATAAAAATTACTAATTGTACTTTTATTTTTTAAAATAATACTTGAATTAATATTTTTGTAAAATAAAAGTTAATAATAACCTCGTATAAAAGTGTTATAATAAAATTAATTATATTTTTTTTTATATTTATTCGTATTAAAAATTGAAAAATATTTAAAATTAAGTTCAAAATCTTATTCGTACTGTAATTAGTAACTTTTACAAAGTACAAGATCAAAATAGTTCTAACACAATTTTGTCATTGGTGAGTATTACTAATGATAAGTGTTGTATCAATTACATTGTAAATCATTTCAAACTAAGAATGTTGCTCCTTACTTTATACATTTCTTTCATGTCCATATTCGAATTAAAATTACTAAAGAATGAAAGGTTTTTTGAAAAGTCAATAAACCAGACACAAAAATTGAGAACCAAAACTGATCACCAGGTACAAAATTTTGAATACAAAAAGCTATTTAAATAATGCACTAGCTCTATAAATAGAGTAGGACTATGAAACTAAACCTTCATTTCCATTGGAAAAAGAAAAGAATAACTTGTATAAAAATAGATCACCCTTCAGATTCATTCAACAAACCAACCTAGTTCCTTTTTCCCTTACCCCGTTTTGGCCCGACCACTACCCATTCGTCATCTTCGACTGCAGCGTTTGTAAGTGAGGGTGTGGCTTTGGGCTCATCATCTACTTGCATATCCTCTGACCCATGATTTTCTAAGGTCCTCGTTGAGCTAACCGTAATTGCCATTTTCGATGAATCACCCACACCAACATCTTGTTCTTCATCATCACTATCACTATCATCATCCTCACCGTCCTAATTAGTGAGGTTAAGTAATTACACTATGTGTGTTTGGATATGAATTCTTGACAAAATAATTAGTGAGAAAATAATATTTTTTAGTAGTTAGTGTTTAAAATGATTTTTTTTAATAATTATACAGTATAATTACACAGTTATAATGAAATAAAATGATTAGACAAACATGTCATATTGTATAATTACATTTAATTACATCCAAATCTAATTATAATGTGATTTCCAAACACACTTTAAAATATGAGATGATAATTGCATATGAATTCTTAATATCTTATAGTAATCTATATATAAAATGAAAAGATTTTAGTAATTACACATTGTAATTACACTGGATTCTCATAGAAGGCTATTAGAATTGAAGAGTGTAATTAGAACTCTTTAATTACCTCTAATTATATTGTTATAGTATAATTACATGATCAGACAAATATACTAAATTATGAAATTACCTCCAATTACATCAAAATCGAATGTATCCAAATCGAATTACATTTTGACTTTCTAAACGCATACATGTTTTTAAATTATTCAGTGTGCATACTCATGTTTTCAGCTTTTGTGGGTTATAAATAGGTAGCTGAGGAGTTAATGATTATGCATGAAGAATGTTTGGATGGTAATTTTAAGTCCATTGAAGCTCTAAAAGAAGCGAATCATCGGAGAGTTGTTGTTCGTCATGTCAAACAGTTAACTTTCGTTTGAGCCCTTCACACCTTGCAAACTTCTAACGATGAATGGTGGTCGTTTATAATTATGTTTTCATTTGCTTTCCAAATGGTTGTTTTTGTTTTCTAATTAACAAAAATGAAATTTGCGTACTTTGTTTCACTTTGGAATTGTTTTGAAGTTGTTTGAGATTTGGTGGATATTTGGTTTATGCATAAATAATTGAGAGAGGCATAATATTAGTGCATTAGCCTCTTGTGCGGGGCTTATGTATTAAATGTATCCTCTTGGGCTGGAGCAAAAGAGGCTCAGAAGCTATGTATGAACAAGGCTTAATTTTACTTCCCCACCTATACATTGTATTATTTGGTCTAAGTACTCGAACTGATAACATTCGAGATTATGCAGAATTATATACGAAAGATCTTTTTTTGGCTCTCTCTTAGCTCTTTATCTCTTATCCTTAGAAAGTATCATGGTCGCATAGAGTAAATTAAGTGAAGTTATTTTGTAAATTTTAGTTTTTCACATTGTTAGTTTGACAAATTTGACTTGTGTGACCAATTTTCTTTTTATAAATCATCGAACTAAGTTTCATAATCTTATTGATTATGTTTCTTACTATAGATTATATGGGTGTAGGCAAAAATTGTAACTTCTTATATTGTACCTCATCCAAAAAGGTAATCCATAGGCTATCAGTGTGTTAAGTTTTCTTGTTTTGTCATATTTAACTTTAATTACATTTTTGTTTTATAATAGGAGTTCTCGAATTGGGTGTTTAGGTTTAGTGGTATGCGAAATTTCGATGGTGGTTTGTGAGTGATTTTGCTGGATGTTATGTTATGGAACTGATTTTGTTAGACCACACTCTACACTAATATTGTTAAATTTAGACCTCACTGTAATCTTTATTATTACAGTTTTACAGATGAAGTGAAGAAAAAAAAATTACAAATAAATACAAACAGAATACAACAGAAATCAGATCCTAGGTGGCTTCGCCTCTAGTGGATCAAGAACTAGTTGTTAGTTACAACCGAAGTTGTAACTAACTCCTAGTTCTGTGATCAACCCTAAACTACAACTATAAAAGAGCACTAGAACCATACCAGATCTCTCAGTTGAGAGATACCAGAAGCTAAAGCCCTAGGTTACCAGATCTGTGAAGGTTTCCAGCTCCAGATGATGTTTTCAAGTACATGCACAAGAAACAGAAGAGAGTTAGTGTGAGAAATCAGAAAACAAGAGAGAAACAAACACAGAAAACAAAAGAGAGAAAAAACCTAGAAATACCAGTCGATCTGTGACTTGGATTTCATACCTGTTGTAATATTCAGTCTTCATAGTGCAAGATCTGAGGTCGATCTTCAAGGCGAGCTCATCAGAGGATGTACCCCTAATTTCTAGGGCGAACCTCTATATTTTCTGGTGTTTGATTTTCTCTCTAACCCTACTATTTGTTGTTCTATCTTTGTGTATGTGTTGTGTGGTGTTTCTGGGTGAGTTTCTGGGTTAGATCGATCAAGAGATCGAGGGAGATCTCTGGTTCTAGGGTTTGAGAACCAGAGAGAAGGCAGAGAGAAAGAGAGAGAGTTCTGAGACTCTCAAAGGTTCGAAGAGAGGAAATGAGCTAGGGTTAGCTCTGATTCCTCGAGTTTTATTCAAAGGAGAACGACAGATCGTTTTGGAACCAAACGATCTGTCGTGTTGGTAAGAACGACAAGTTCCTTTGTCGTGCAAGAGAAAACGACCAAATCTTGGTTGTCGTGTGAATTGATTATATTAATTGTTTTAAAGGACAATTCTGTCCTTGTCGTTTTTTTTTTTGACAAATCTCTTGAGTGGTGTAGGTTAAACTTGGAATTTCACCAAGTAAATTCCTACAGTGGTATCAGAGCTTTGGTTCAAGCTTAAATCAACTCAAGAAAGAACCAAGAAAGTGACCAAGACTGGGAGAAGAAGAAGAAACACAACAAGAAGTTGTGGACAGTGGGAAACCTGTGGAAATTCCACAAACTGATAATAAATCAATCTTTCTAAACTCAACTCAATTTAATTTTGATTTTTCTAACATGAGCAATATCAAGGTTGACATTGATCGTTTTGATGGATCTGGTGATTACAGGATCTGGAGAAGGAAGATCAGATCTCTGTTGGCTCAACAGAAACTTCTTAGGGTTCTTGAAGACCCTATTGAATGGCCAGACAACACTTCAAAGATTCAACAAGAAGAACTGTTGGAAACAGCCACTGGAATCATAATTTTCAACCTTTTTGATGTCATTATCAGATTGGTTGATAAAGAAGAAACACCAGCTAAAATTTGGAAGAAACTTGAAGAACAGTTTCAACAAAAATCCCTAACTAACAAGATCTACCTAAAAGAAAGGATCTTTGGGTTTAAGATGAGTCACACTAAAACCCTAGATCAGAATCTTGATGAGTTTCTCAGAATGCACATTGAATTGGCAAATTCAGGAGAGAATGAAGCTCTAAGTGATGAAAATCAGGCAATAATCATTTTGAATTCATTGCCTGATTCATACAGAGAGGTAAAGACAGCAATCAAGTATGGAAGGACTTCAATTACACTTGATGAAGTCATTTCAGCCCTAAAATCTAAAGACTTAGAGATGAAGAGTGAAAAATCCAATTCTGGACATGGTGAAATGAACCTAAGTAGGGGAAGGCCATCTCACAAGAAACCCTACCAGAACAGGGGTAGAAGTAATAGTGCACATCATCATAGAAACTCAAACAGAGGGAAGAGTAGATCACCATCAAGAGATTCTGGTGATTCTACAGGGTGTTTCTATTGTGGAAAACCTGGACACTACAAGAAAGACTGCTATTTCTACAACAACAAATACAAGAACAAGAAAGGAGGCAGATATTCAGAAAGATCAGATCAAAACAAACAGCAAAATGACAAGCAACAAGAAGCAAACTACTCAGATGGCTATGATAGTGGTGAAGTCTATGTTGCATCTACATCTTTCAAAGATGACTGGATTTTGGATTCTGGGTGTACTTTTCACATGACAAATTCTAGGGAAATCCTAACTGATTACAGAAATTCTAATGGTGGCAAAGTAATTCTGGGAAATAACAACACATGCAATATAGAAGGTTCAGGTAATGTAAGTTTTAAAATGTTTGATGGGATTGTCAGAACCCTAACTGGTGTAAGGTATGTCCCTAATCTTGCTAGAAATTTAATTTCTATAAGTGTTCTAGATGACATGGGTATTGTTAGCAAAATTGAAGCAGGTTCAATGAAGCTAAGTAAGGGTGCTATGACAATAATCAAAGGCCACAAACATGAAGGGTTATACTACTTAGATGGAGAACCAGTGACTCACTGCAACAATGCAGTCACTAGCAACCCAGAAGACCTAAAAGCTGTTCTATGGCACAGAAGGCTGGGGCATATCAGTGAGAAAGGCCTACAGATCATGAGTGATCAAAGACTACTGGGTAAGGACAGAGTAAGCAAAGTTGATTTCTGTGAATCTTGTGTTTTAGGTAAACATCATAGACTAAAATTTAAAACAGGTATTCATAAAACTAAGCACATATTGGAGTATGTTCACTCTGATCTTTGGGGACCAGAGAAAACTCCAACACATGGTGGAAATGTGTATTTTATGTCTATTGTTGATGACCACTCTAGAAAAGTTTGGGTATTTTTACTTAAACATAAAAATGAGGCTTTATCTAAATTCATACAATGGAAAACCCTAATGGAAAATTTAACTAATCAAAGGGTTAAAACCCTAAGGACTGACAATGGCTTAGAGTTTTGCAGTGATGAATTTAACAGGTATTGTGGCTCTGTTGGAATTCAAAGGCACAGAACTGTGAGAATTACTCCTCAACAGAATGGGGTAGCTGAAAGGATGAATAGGACCTTGATGAACAAGGTCAGATGCCTATTATTGCAATCTGGGCTCACTAAAGGATTTTGGGGAGAAGCTGTGTTAACAGCAGCCTACCTGGTGAACAGAAGTCCATCTAGTGCCATTGAATTCAAGACACCAGAGGAGATCTGGTCAGGTAAGCCTCCTGATCTCTCAAACTTAAGAGTATTTGGATGTGCAGCCTATGCACATCAGAGTATAGGTAAGTTAGAGCCTAGAGCTCTAAAATGTGTGTTCCTAGGCTATCCTGAAGGTACTAAAGGCTACAGATTATGGGTAAGAGAGAAACAAGGTTTTAAAACCATAAACAGTAGGGATGTTGTTTTTAAGGAAGATTTATTTCCTTGTATTACTAATAATAATGCAATATCTAGTCCTACTTTAGACACTAACCCTGCAGGCACATCTGTGGACATGCAAACAAGGAACACTCAACCTAATACTGTTCAGGTGGAACCAGAACAGGTGGAACATACTCAGGGAGAGGAAAACTTGGAAGGAAATGACCAAGTTCAGGATGACAACATTCAGGTGGAACCTATTACTGAAGAAGGACAAGAAAATGAGGCAATACAAGATTACCAACTGACCAGAGACAGAACAAGAAGGGTTCCTAGACCTACACAGAGATTCAGCTTCACAGCTTGGGAAGAAGTGCTAGCCTATGCTTTTTTCTGTGCTATGGGAGTGGAAATGACAGAACCTAAGTCCTATGAAGAAGCTATGACTGATAAAGATGCCAAGAAATGGTCCAAGGCAATGGACACAGAGATGGAATCTCTGAGAAAGAACAAAACCTGGATACTAGTGAAGAAACCTAAAGGAAAGAGCATAGTTTCATGCAAGTGGCTTTTCAAACACAAAGAAGGACTTACTGAGACAGATCCTAAGAAGTTTAAGGCAAGACTAGTGGCTAAAGGATTTACACAGAAAGAAGGAATTGATTTTAATGAGATATTCTCACCTGTGGCTAAGTATAAAACCATCAGAATTATACTTACCATAGCTACTCAATTTGACCTAGAAGTTGATCAAATGGATGTAACTACTGCATTTCTACATGGGGAACTTGAGGAAGAAATCTACATGCAACAACCTAAAGGATATGAAGAAAAAGGCAAAGAAGACTTGGTTTGCAAACTGATTAAGTCCCTGTATGGACTCAAACAGTCACCAAGGCAATGGAACAAAAGGTTTGATGAGTTCATGATCAAGAAAGGGTTCTCTAGGAGCTATTATGACACCTGTCTATACTACAAAGGCACTAAGATTGATGAAGTCATCTACTTACTGCTGTATGTAGATGACATGCTCATTGTGAGCAAGGAAAGGACCAGGATTGACCTAATGAAAGGTTGGCTAAGGGAAGAATTTGAGATGAAGGACTTAGGCAAGGCTGCTAAGATCCTAGGCATTAACATCTCTAGGGACAGGGAGCATGGGACACTAAGGCTACATCAGAAAAACTACATTAAGAAAGTCTTAGAGAATTTCTCTATGACTAATGCAAAGCAAACTAAGCAACCTATGACTAATCAGTACTATCTAAGCAAAGACCAATGCCCTAAAACTACAGCTGAGAAAGAATCTATGAGTGAAGTGCCTTATTCTAGTGCAGTGGGATCTGTGATGTACCTAATGGTCAGTACCAGACCTGATTTAGCCTATGCCATTAGTGTACTAAGCAAGTACATGGCTAACCCAGGTAAACAACACTGGGAGGCTATGAAATGGTTACTAAGATACTTATTGGGATCTACAGAAGTGGGATTAAACTACAAGAGAAGGGACAACAGCAGAATGATCACTAGGTACAGTGATGCAGACTATGCAGGTGACAGAGATAGTAGAAAATCTACCTCTGCCTATTTCTTTACACTATGGGGTAATTGTATCAGCTGGAAAGTACAACTTCAGCCTGTTGTAGCTTTATCTACAACAGAATCTGAGTATGTAGCTGTTACAGAGGCTATTAAAGAAGCCATTTGGCTTAAGGGACTACTAGATGAACTTAAACTACTAGATGAAGAACCTACAATCTATTCAGATAGCCAGAGTTGTATCCACTTGTGTAAGAATCCTGTCTTTCACGACAGAACTAAACATGTGGAAATCAAGTATCACTTTATACGAGATAAAGTGACTCAGAAGGTAGTACAGATAGAGAAAGTTCCCACTGAAGAGAATCCTTCTGATATCGGTACTAAGGTGCTACCCTTAACCAAGTTCAAGCACTGCTTGGACTTGTTAGGGGTTGGTAATGGTGGATGACCATTACCACTATGAGCTAAGACCCTTGAAGACGAAGCACTATGATAATAAACATTACAAATGAGATCTAAGGTGGAAATTGTTAAATTTAGACCTCACTGTAATCTTTATTATTACAGTTTTACAGATGAAGTGAAGAAAAAAAAAATTACAAATAAATACAAACAGAATACAACAGAAATCAGATCCTAGGTGGCTTCGCCTCTAGTGGATCAAGAACTAGTTGTTAGTTACAACCGAAGTTGTAACTAACTCCTAGTTCTGTGATCAACCCTAAACTACAACTATAAAAGAGCACTAGAACCATACCAGATCTCTCAGTTGAGAGATACCAGAAGCTAAAGCCCTAGGTTACCAGATCTGTGAAGGTTTCCAGCTCCAGATGATGTTTTCAAGTACATGCACAAGAAACAGAAGAGAGTTAGTGTGAGAAATCAGAAAACAAGAGAGAAATAAACACAGAAAAAACAAAAGAGAGAAAAAAACCTAGAAATACCAGTCGATCTGTGACTTGGATTTCTTACCTGTTGTAACATTCATTCATCATAGTGCAAGATCTGAGGTCGATCTTCAAGGCGAGCTCATCAGAGGATGTACCCCTAATTTCTAGGGCGAACCTCTATATTTTCTGGTGTTTGATTTTCTCTCTAACCCTACTATTTGTTGTTCTATCTTTGTGTATGTGTTGTGTGGTGTTTCTGGGTGAGTTTCTGGGTTAGATCGATCAAGAGATCGAGGGAGATCTCTGGTTCTAGGGTTTGAGAACCAGAGAGAAGGCAGAGAGAGAGTTCTGAGACTCTCGAAGGTTCGAAGAGAGGAAATGAGCTAGGGTTAGCTCTGATTCCTCGAGTTTTATTCAAAGGAGAACGACAGATCGTTTTGGAACCAAACGATCTGTCGTGTTGGTAAGAACAACAAGTTCCTTTGTCGTGCAAGAGAAAACGACCAAATCTTGGTTGTTGTGTGAATTGATTATATTAATTGTTTTAAAGGACAATTCTGTCCTTGTCATTTTTTTTTTGACAAATCTCTTGAGTGGTGTAGGTTAAACTTGGAATTTCACCAAGTAAATTCCTACAAATATAAATGTTGTGATTATGTGAAATAACATTGAAATGAACTGATTTTCTTAGTTCTTTATATGGTGGTAACAGTTTTTTTCTTGTTTGTTTTGTTTGTATCATACAAGTGAACATGTCAGCATATGATAATGTGGTTGTTGGGAAGCTGAAGCTCAAGGGAAAGGCTCTCGATGTTAAGGCTGGCGGTATGAAGAAAAAGAAGAAACATAAGAAGCTTCTTCAAGATCAAAACTCTGTAATCAAACAAGATGATCTTTCAACTGCTGGTATGATACCTTGTCTTTACTTTTCTTTCTTCTTGTTGTTGTTGTTGTTCAAGGCTGTAATTTCCCTATTTTTCTATGTTCAACACTTGAAATTGATCGCAGAAATCGTTTTACATGAATTAAAAATTGTTTAATCAGCCTATGCTATGCCCTATAACCTGTTGAAGCTGTGAAAACACTTTCTTTCTTGCTATAAATTTTTATAGCTATTTGGATATTTATCATATTATGAATTATGTAGGTGGTCGAAGTGGCATTCTTGAGGAGGATGAAATCAATGATAGCGATGGCAGCAACAACAACAACAAATCGAGCGAAGAAGGAAAGAGTGGCAGTTCTTATGATCAGAATATGACAACTGCTGAGAAAAGATACATAGAACAAAGAGAGAGAATCGATAACCAGAGATTGGCGAAGACTGCTAACAAATCTCATCGTGATAGGATTCAGGATTTCAATCAGTATCTTGCTAACATGAGTGAGCAAAGCATTATGACATCCCTAAAGTAATCAACCCAAGCCTGAATGGAGCCTATATCAAGAGTCTTTGTTTAGCAACAACACTTCTCATGGCTTGATTATGTGTCTTTTTCCTTCTCTTGTGTTCTGCTCTATTATCGGACTCAAAATGTTTGTTTACTGTTCTATTGTAAGATTTGTTAGGTGGCCAAGTACAAGTTTGATACTTGTGTAACTTTACCAAAACTCTATTCAAACTTGTATTATATAATTTTCTAGCAAACAAGTAAGAGACTTTAATGATAATGACTTCATGGAAAACAGATTTCATCTTGCTCCCAAATTACCAAACCTTATTACATACTTCCCTCAACTCACTTCAGCTCATTGCATTTGCCACAAACTGACTGATAATTATGCCAATTGTAATAATAATAATAATAATCATAACACTAATCAAAATGAGAAGCTAAACATGTAATTAGAGCAGATGAGCTTATAGATACTCCTCACAACTGGAAGAATGGAAACCACTGCAAGTTGGAGCTTTTCCAAACTACTTGTGCGCGAATTGATATATGACCATTGAGCTTGTTGCTCAATCCAGCATGAACGACCACCTTGTAGTTCCTCCCAAGAGAAAATTGAGATCACCAAGCTTGACCGTTGTTAAGAGGTTACTTGCCTCGGACAATATCTTCATAAAATAACTCAAAAGCAACAACTGAGATTGTCAAGCTTGACCGTTAGGGAGCACTTTCTAATCATCCCTATTCTTTCTACAAGAGGAATGGTTCACAGCCAAAGATATAGGATTTGTCAACTCGAACTCATAGTTCGAAAATCACCAATAGCTTGTCCAATGCTCTCGTGGACAATTTGAGACCGGTGAGCAGCAGATAATTCATAGTTCAAAGGCGCTAAATGCAAGAACTGACCTTGGGATTATTAGGCTCTAGGTAGCAATAAAATAATTCCTTCTAGAGAAAATACGGTATTTTTAAAAATTATTAAAAATATATATGTACTTGAAAAGAATTTTTTTTTTTAATTTTTGGGCCCTTGAACTCGGTGGGCCCTAGGAGGACGCCTAACCCGCCTTAGCTCAAGCCCAACCAGATAGTCCATCGGGTGGAGAGGATGCATGAGTCAAGGTAACAATTACATTTCTCCAAATAGAAGGACCAAGAGCAGAAGTGATTGATCTTAACCATGAAAAATCACTAAGATCTCTACTTTGAATGTCCAACCTATCCACATAGAGAATTATATCAGGTAAGCATTTCTTTGTGACATTCTTCACTAAAGACAAGATTTTTTGATTGGTGCTTTATTCCATTGCAGCTAATTTCAAACTTGGAGTATCAAAAGCCCTGATCTTGACACCATACACTTTCCCAAAAAAAAAATTTACAAGTTGTGGAGGGTCCAAATGCATAAATTGGGATCTTCTCTTCTCCAAAAATGGAGTTTATGGTGGCACTCTTACCAACACTTGTTTTCCCAATAACAAATATGTTTAAGGAAAACTCCTAAACATCACTCCCCTTTATTCAAGTTGGAAAGCCTTAGCCTTTGCACTTTCCAAGCTAAATTCTTGGCCAGCTTGCCTTCCCGAAACAAGCGCCAACCTTACAGAACTTGCCTTGCTATCGAATCTTCAATCGAGCCACCTACTATCTTAACAAATCTTAAGTACTTCACCCTTAACTGTTGAAACTTGTACACTTTCCTTTTCTCTTCCTCACTTAAGCTCTTCTCTGAGTCTCCTCCAACTGAACTAGTTATAGTGATATTACCATTGTCATTGCCATTGCCACTATCAGAGGAAGCACATGTAGTCTCATTTTCAGTATAATTAGTTAGGTTTTCATCTTTTGTAAATAAGAGACTCCATTTTCAATTTCGTATTCATCATTATTATCACCATTCTCAACCACAAACTAGATTCTAACACCCCTTCTTCTCTTCCTGATATGTTCTTGGTGTCAACTTCCTCCACCAGAACATTTACTTTGGATTCATAATCTATAGGTATCGACTTTGGACCTAACGAAACTTGTTCATCATCATCAACACCTTTATCTACCTCAACCACAATATTTCCATCATTGAGATTAAGAATCTATAGGCATCAACTTTACACCATCATTGCTATATGGACACACTGTACGTTTCTTTTGCTAGTATTTAACTTATTTCTTTTTCTTTTTTGCCAGTATGAAGTGAACGGTAAAGTCGTTGATTCGATGCTTGTTAATACTATATTGATGCTGGTGTTGTTACTAAGTTTTTTTGGTGGGAAGCTGGATACTGGAGCACAATGAATATTACACATGATCGAGGTTCTACTATGAAGTTATTATCATTATAGTCTCTTTCTTCTATTAAAGATCATAGTTACTTTCCCTTTAACCTTTTCCATCTATTGATGTATATGATCCAAATTACTTGGATTGGTTAACATGGCATACCAAATTGTTGGTATTTATTTGAGCAGATAAAATATTTCTACAACTTAAGTTTTAATTCATATTAGGAGAGAAAAAGAATAATTATTAAACAAATGTTGAATTTATCTATTGTGTCTTTCCTTTTCTATTGTTTTGTTCTTACTTTCTCTCATTTGGATCTTTGTGCTTATTCGCTTTGACAGCTAGTTTTTATATTTGCTGGGCATGCCTTGTATGCCAGTGTTAGGCTATTTTTAGCCTAAGTTTTGGGTCACATTTTATAGTTGTTTTTCTTCTTTATTATTATTTTTGGAATAGAATTATGCTTGTTTTCTTTGGTTTTAGGTTTCTACACTTGGGATGTATAAATTGGACAAATTTTGGAAAACAGTGATCTATAAAATAAAGAAAATTTTGAAAGAGAATAAAGCTGAAACTTCAAGCCTAAATTTGACTATGTTTTGATCATATTTTGGAAAAAGTCAAAACAGAAAAGTTTTAGATCTTTTTTTTTATCTTTCCAACGCATCTTGAATCAGCTCATTTGGAGTTTGTATGAGAAAATTATGCCCATTTTACTAAAAGAGAGCGAAGTAGAAAATTCCATCTCGCCGCGGCGAGATTTCCATGGCCGCGGCCATAAAGTCTGGGCAGAAACATGCTTTTTTGATGCACTTCTGGCTGCGGCAAGACCACTTTTGGCCGCGGCGAGCATCCGTACGGTCAGGGGTATTTTTCTCCGACGAACCTTAAAAATTAGTTATAAATAGAAAAATGCGATTGGAAGTCAAGGGAAGCGATTTGAAACCCTAAAACTCAGCAGAAAGCGGCAGGAAGAGCAGAGGAAATCAAAGTGAAGATCCCGAATAATTCCACCAACAGTTTCTTTCTCTATTCCTCTTTAATTTCCTTATGTTGAATATTGTTATAGGAATGGTTATAGATTTATTTCTGAACTAAATTTCCCATTTAGGGAGGATGATGAATGTTGTTTAATGTTTTTGCCTAGTTAATGTTTAATTGCCATTCCTCCATTCTTGATTGTGAAATTATCTTTATTTGTGTTTAATTCCATGTATAAGCTTGATCACCTTCTGCATGTTCTATGATCTCAATTCAAAATCTGAAAAAGTGAGAATTGAGAATGCTAAAATTAGATAATCAATGTTCTATGTGAAACGAGAGTATTCACATGACTTTTGTGACGAGTAGATTATTGCTTAATGCTGATTTCATGTTAGTTTAGTTAAGAGATTAATTAGAGAACATGTGATTTAGAACCTAGAAGATCTGAAAAGAGCTAGGTTAATTTATAATCTATCATTCACTTCAAGAAAAGGATAGAAATTAGGCATTAACAATTAGGTAAACATACAACAGATTCTCCTCCCTATTATCTCATCTTGCTCAACTTTCACTTGTGTTATTTAAGTTTTCTGAATTACTTTCATTCTGTTTCAATTATAAATACTATTGATTTGCCAAATAGAATTATAAGTATAATTTAGTAGTAATTAATCCAATTCCCTATGGTTCGACCTCACTTGCGTGAGTATACTACTTGATTGCATGCACTTGCGTAGTATTCAATAATTTTCAGCAACACCCAGCAAATATAAAAACTAGTTGTCAAAGCGAATAAGCACAAAGATCCAAATGAGAGAAAGTACGAACAAAACAATAGAAAAGGAAAGACACAATAGATAAACAAAATGTAAACAAAACTAAAATTTACAAGAAAAATGTAGAATTAGCCAAGATCCATTGTTTTTCTTTATCCAAATAAGGAAAAGTCGCCACCCTCTTCTCTCCACCACCAAAACAAGCACTAAATTTGCACATTGCACCTCTTCAACAGCCATAGGATTGGATTTGGTGCGGTGTGCTCAAAACTATCAACAGAATTGGATTTGGTTTAACAAATGTCTAGTTAGAAAATAATGATTGGTGGCACATTCATGCTTATTTTTTCACTCTTCTTCTTCCTCACTACTCATATCCATTATCTCTTTCCATACATCATACCCCTTTTCACTATTCTCCAATGCACTCTCCTTCTTTGCCACTGTCCTCCAAACTCAATGGTTGAACTTGAAGTTGTCTCGGATTCTTAGTGTAATGGGAACCTTGGTCCTGTTTTTGAGGAATTTGATGGTGCAAAGTTGATGCGTATAGATTCTCAATCTCAATTTGATGGAAATTTTGTGGTTAAGGTAGATAGAGGTGTTGATGATGATGAACAAGTTTCTTTAGGTCCAAAGTCCATACCGACAGATTATGAATCCAATGTAAATGTTCTGGTTGAGGAAGTTGAAACCAAGAACATATCAGGAAGAGAAGAAGGGGTGTTAGAATTTGGCTTCTGATGTTCAAAAAACAACCTTGTGGTTGAGAATGGTGGTAATGATGATGAAGAAGGGATTGAAAATAGTCTCTAATTTAACAAAAGATGAAAAACTGATAATACTGAAAATGAGACTATATGTGCTTCCTCTGGTAGTGGCAATGGCAATGACAATGGTAATATCACTATAACTAATTCAGATGGAGGAGACTGAGAGAAGAGCTTAAGTGAGGAAGAGAAAAAGAGAGTGGACAAACAAGTTTCAACAATTAAGGGTGAAGTACTTAAGACTAGTTAAGATAGTAGGTGGCTCGATTGAAGATTCGATAGCAAGGAAGGTTCTTTAAGGTTGGCGCTTATTTCGGGAAGGCAAGTTGGCCAAGAATTTAGCTTGGAAAATGCAAAGGCTAAGGCTTTCCAACTTGAATAGAGGGGAATGATGTTTTGGAGTTTTCCTTAAACACATTTGTTATTGGGAAAACATGTGTTGGCAAGAGTGCCACCATAAACTCCATTTTTTGGAGAAGATCCCAATTTATGCATTTAGACCCTCCACAACTAGTGTGAAAGAAATTGTCTGAACAGTGGATGGTGTCAAGATTAGGGCTTTTGATACTTCAGGTAGCTGCAATGGAACAAAGCACTAAGCAAAAAATCTTGTCTTTAGTAAAGAATGTCACAAAGAAATGCTTACCTGATATAGTTCTCTATGTGGATAGGTTGGACACTCAAAGCAGAGATCTTAAAGATTTTTCATTGTTAAGATCAATCACTTATGCTATTGGTCCTTCTATTTGGAGAAGTGTTATTGTTACCTTCACTCATGTTGGATCCTTTCCACTTGATGGACCATCTAGCAAGGGTCGACCCTGAGCTAAAGCAGGCTAAGCATCGACTTAAGGCTCACCAACCTAGGGGACCAAAATTTAAAAAAAAAAACATAAAATTTTTGAAAATACATATATATTTTTTTTTAATAATTTTCAAAAGTATCATATTTTTTTTGTAGAAAAGGACCCAATAATTTTATTGCTACTTAAGGCCTAATAGTCCCAAGGCTGGCATGGCCCTGCATCTTGCACACCTTTGAACTATGAATTGTTTGTTGCTTAGCGGTCTCAAATTGTCTAGCAGAGCATTGAACGAGCTGTTAATAATTTTCGAATTATGAGTTCAAGTTTGATGAATCTTATATCTATTGCTGAGAACCATTCTAACGGTCAAGCTTGCGATCTCAGTTATTGTTTTGAGTCATTTTATGAAGATATTGTCTGTAACCTCTCTATTAACAACGGTGTCAGTGGATCACCGGAAGCTCTTTAGTTTTCACTCTTGTTCACCTCCCCTTCTACACTTGTTGTCATGGTTGTTGCAATCTCGTGCTCTTCCAAAATTGTCAGCTGATTAAGGTGGAGATATTGGTGATTCTGATTCTGATGATGGCGAAAAAGATGAGTATGATCAGCTTCGACAATTTAAAGCTCTCAGGAATTTCTAGATTGCTAAATTGAGCAAAGGACAGACAAATGTATATATGGAGGAGTATGATCACAAAGTGACTCAACTTATGGAGCGAATTTAAAAGTGAATCTGAGGAGGCAAATTTTCCCATCAGCCAAGACCAATTGCCGATTGGTTTGTCTTTGGTGAAATGGAAAGGGGACTTGGCATTGGGGGCTGATTTGCAATCTCAATTTTCTTTTGGGAGGAACTACAAGGTGGTCGTTCGTGCTGGATTGAGCAACAAGCTCAGTGGTCAGATATCAATTTGCACGAGCAGTTCAAAACAGCTTTAACTTGCAGTGGTAGCCATTCTTCCAGATGTGAGGAGTATCTATAAGCTCATCTGCCTAGGGTTGGAGCTGAGAACTACACCATATACTAGATTACATGTACAGCTTCTCATTTTGATTAGTGTTATAATTATTATTATTATTACAATTGGCTTAATTATAAGTCAGTCTCTGGCTTTTGTTTCTCATTGAACTGATATTAGATAACGGAACAAGTTTTTTATAGTTGCAAATGCAATGAGCTGAAGTGAGTTGAAGGAAGAATGTAATAAAGTTTGGCAATTTGAAGTAAGATAAAACCTGTTTTCCATGAAGTCATTATCATTAAAGTCTCTTACGAGTTTTCTAGCAGATTATATAATACAAGTTTGAATAGAGTTTTGGTACAGTTACACAAGTGTACTTGGCCACCTAACAAATCTTACAATAGAACAGTAAACAAAGATTTTGAGTCCCATAACAGAACAGAACACAAGAGAAGAAAAAAGACACATAATCAAGCCCTGAAAAGTTTTGTTGCTAAACAAAGACTCCTGACATGGATGATAGGCTTCATTGGGGCTTGGGTTGATTAACCTGGACCAACTTTAGGGATGTCATAATGTTCACTCATGTTAGCAAGATACTGATTGAAATCCTGAATCCTATCACGGTGAGACTTGTTAGCAGTCTTCGCCAATCTCTGGTTATCGATTCTCTCTCTTTGTTCTATGTATCTTTTCTCAGCAGCTGTCATATTCTGATCATAAGAATTGCCACTCTTTCCTTCTTCGCTCGATTTGTTGTTGTTGTTGCTGCCATCGCTATCATTGATTTCATCCTCCTCAAGAATGCCACTTCCACCACCTACATAATTCATAATATGATAAATATCCAAATAGTTATGAAAATTTATAGCAAGGAAAAAGGTGTTTTCACAGATTCAACAAGTTACAGGGCATAGCATAGGCCGATTAAACGATTTTTAATTCATGTAAAACGATTTTTGCGATCAATTTCAAGTGTTGAACATAGAAAAATAGGGAAATAACAACCTTGAACAACAACAACAACAAGAAAGAAAAGTAAAGACAAGGTATCATACCAGCAGTTGAAAGATCATCTTGTTTGATTACAGAGTTTTGATCTTGAAGAAGCTTCTTATGTTTCTTCTTTTTCTTCATACCGCCAGCCTTAACATCGAGAGCCTTTCCCTTGAGCTTCAGCTTCCCAACAACCACATTATCATATGCTGACATGTTCACTTGTATGATACAAACAAAACAAACAAGAAAAAAACTGTTACCACCATATAAAGAACTAAGAAAATCAGTTCATTTCAATGTTATTTCACATAATCACAACATTTATATTAGTGTAGAGTGTGGTCTAACAAAATCAGTTCCATAACATAACATCTAACAAAATCACTCACAAACCACCATCGAAATTTTGCATACCACTAAAACTAAACACCCAATTCGAGAACTCCTATTATAAAACAAAAATGTAAATAAAGTTAAATATGACAAAACAAGAAAACTTAAACACACTGATAGCCTATGGATTACCTTTTTGGATGAGGTACAATATCAAATCTGAATAAAAGATAAAAGTTGAAAATTGACTTACGCCTTCTTCTTGCCTCCCTTCTTACCCTTGGAAATCCTCTTGTTCTTCCTGAAAAATCAGATCACGTGCGTGTTATGAAAATAGAAAAGAAAGAAATAAACATACAGAAATCCATGATTCAGAAGTACATGAATGAAGCATACAGTAGAGGAAAGAAATAGAGAAGAGGTACCCGACGGCCATGGTTGCAGAAATCCACATTATCATATATATTTCTTATTGGGCTTTACACGGGCCTGCCTAGTCCTCTATTTTTGGGCTCATTTTGCTGAAAGCCCATATTCTTTTTATAAAAATATAAAATTGGGCTTTATTATTATATTGAGAAATACCTCTATTATTTATCAATTAACCAAAACTACCTCTAATTTTATATTTAATTGAAACATACCTCTTTTTATATGTATTGTACCCAAAATACCCTGATATAAGGGAGTCACATGGAGAGTATATTGATGTGACAAGGGTAAAATCAGTAAAGTGTTTAGAAAAAGAGGTAAAAATGATAGGTTTTAAAAAAGAGGGTAAAAATGAAAGAGAACAATATAAAAAGGGTATAGAGTCTAATTTCCTCTTTTTTTTTGGGAAATTTGATTTTCTATACTTAGAAAATCAAAAAATTTGATTCCTAAACCAATAATTTAAACCCTAAAAAAACTATACCTTTTTTTTCAAAACCCCAAAATACCCCCAAACTCTCACAGCATCTCTCTTTCTCTCTCTATCTCGGCCGGTCCCAAGAATCCCACACTCCAGGTCTGATGGTCGGACCATGGGGTCCGACCAATCGGACCCATCGGACCCCATGGTCCGACCATCGGACCTGGTTTTTTTTTTTCATTCGATTTGAGAGACTTAGAGAGAGGGGGCCCGATGGTCGGACCATGGGGTCCGACCATCGGACCCGGTTTTTTTTTTTTTTTTCCTTCTTCATTCGATTTGAGAGACTTAGAGAGAGGGGGCCCGATGGTCGGACCATGGGGTCCGATGGGGTCACCAAAACAGAATACAAAACGGAAATAACTCAAATCGGTTATAACTAAAATAAAACTGGTTATATAACATAATGAATACAAACAAGTAACACGCAATAACTCAAACCGATCACAATTAAAAATAAAGAAGAAATGAGTTCCTAAAACACTGAAATATAAATTAAAAACAAAACTAGTCCCACAATAAAATAGTTCATAATACATAATACCTCATAAAATCGGTTATAATTTTTTTTTTAAAAAAAATGTGGGGATCAAATGTCTCGAATATATAACACTCTCATAAACTCAATTAATTGAAATAACCAGTGGTAGTCTAAATGGATGAGTGAGAAAGAGAAACTGTATGATCCAATTGGTCAAATTTGTCTTTGAAACCTCAAACAATTTTATAAAAATGACTTACACTTGCAATTTTCTAGAATTGTATGATAAGAGTGTTTGTTGGTATATATTTGTTGTACTATGAGTTTATCTGTAATTTGAATTAGGGGTGTTCATCAAACCGCCCAAACTGCTCAAACCGCCCGCACCGCACCACACCGCAAAAAAATGCAGTTTGAAATTCTTCGCGGGTGCGGTCGCAGTTTGAATTTTTCCTAAACCGCGCGGTGCGGTGCGGCTTGAATTTTTCCTAAACCGCGCGGTGCGGTGCGGCTTGAATTTTTAAATTGTTAATATGCGGTTCAAACCGCACCGCACCGCACATTATAAAAATACGAATTTTTATATTTATTTAGGTCCAATATGTGAATGTTCAACTCAAAGTCCACTAATTATTATATTTTGACAAGTTTTGCTCAAAATTTGTTGTATTTGTAATAATTTAATTATTTAGTGATAGTCCAAACCGCATAAACCACAAAAACCGCACCGCACCGCAGTATTTTTTGCAGTGCGGTTTTTGCGGGTTTTTAATTTTGCGGTACGGGTGCAGTTTGGGAATTTGGAAAAACCGCACGTGCGGGTTGGTTTGAAAAAATGGTCAAAAATCGCACCACCCGCACCGCAAACACCCCTACTTTGAATGAATACCGCATACAAACTTTGAACAAGAATTTTGTAATTGTGTTTTAGTGTCATCTATCTAACATAGACAGATGAGTGAAAAATTTGTAATGAAAAATAGAGTCACAAACACAAAACTTTACATTGAGATATAAATCTTTTATTATGTACTTGGTCACAGAACTTTACATTGAGATATAAATCTTTAATAAACAAATAAAGTGAAACATTACATTACCACCATTTTTAATCAACTCAAAGTCTGTATTTGGATTAAACTTCACCTCCTCTCCTAATAGAAACCAAACTCTTGACATAGAAACAACCCAAAAAAGCAAATATGTTTCTATCTAGTTCTAAAACATAAACAAGTTCTCTTAACATTCCTCTACGAAGGTTGCAAGACACCAACTGTGGTTCAACCCTACAATCTTTCCAAACTTTGATTAGAATATCATCATTTTTCGAAAATGGTAACACTCGAAAACAATTCTCTAATGGTACCTTAACAACTTTGGTACCATCCATGGTGGAGATATGAAGAATGTTGCCATTGAATCTCCAACACATTACAACTGAATCTTTCCATACTGACAGGTGAGGCAAATAATCAGGAACCAAAGGTTCATCAAAACTTGGCAAAGCTATGAGCTCAACTTCCTCATCACTCATATTAAAAGTCAGAATGTTTTCACATGCATCATAAGAGTAAGACCACACAAACCAATAACAAACACCTCTCCAACATATTCCATCATTAAGTTGGGTACCAATAAGAGAGTATATTATGTCTTGATAAATGTTGAGCTCTCTCCATGAATCAGAACCAACTGTGTATGCCTCAACTGTGCAATCTTGTCCATCGAGCCAGATGGCAACACATTTGAAATCATTGTTTATAGAATCAATTTCAAATCCTATCTTGGGATAAGGCCCTTTGATTGTAGTGTTATTTGGTTCTGGGAGAATCATGGATTCTTTCAAACAAGGATTGCATAACACCATTTTCCCAAGACTATTTACTTGCAAAATGAGTCCATCGCAGTGATAAATCCGATTCCATCGCACCTTTCATCACGAATAAGAGGTAAACTATCATCATCACTTTGATCACCCTCAACACCATCATCATCATAGGTTATAGTCAATGATTGATATGTGATTGAGTTATGATCGACATGGAGGAAAGGCGACTATAAAATAAGGATACAGAGGACTGGTTTTTGGTCATGACGAGGTGCTTGGAAACAAATTCCTTGTTCTTGATGAAACCCGAGATCAGCGAATAACAGAACTTGTTCACAAATTTGAACTGAAACACAGAATTTGCAGGTACCAACAACATAATCTCCTCCAATATGTCTATTGGCAAATCGCAAATAACCATAAATAGACTTTCATATATTAAAACAATATGTCCTAAAATCACACCAAGAATTAAAACAAGGCTTTCTATGAAAGTTTCAAACTCTTGAAAGAAAAAGACTAATAAGGCATTTATTTAATCACACAGCTGGTAATAGAAATTAACATAAAGATTAATGAAACTTCAAGATTATTTAGTATGTATTATTAACAGAACAGAATAATCAAATTAAGAAAATGCATGACATTTTTCTTTCTTTTTGAACAATATATAATCTTGAAATGAAACTTTTCAGAATAAGAAGAATTAAAGAGAAAATGGAGGAGAAAATCCAAACCAATGAGGTTGTAAACGAAGCAGGGAGAAGATGAACTGTACAAGAGTTTCCTTTGAAGTTGAAAAGCAGAGAAGAAATCTTGGAGATGAGAAATGGCCTTTCTTTCTCAGAAAACTCAAAGAACAAAGATTTTCAAGCTAAAAAAACTGTGAGCTTCCACTATATATATATACTTAGTGCCAACGGCAATTGCACCCGTGTTTTTTTTTTTTCACGGATATATTTTTCATAACAAAAATAAAATATATTGGGAAATTCTACAATACACCCGTATTTATTGGGAAATATATTTTTTTTCACGGATACATTGATGCACTCTTATCTGTTTTAGCACTCGAAATAATTTTTTAATTAAATTTTTTCTCATGGTCATGTACGTTATAGTTATTTAAGACATCCTGCAAAATTTTAAGAAATTTGGAAAAGTTTAACACGCCGAAAACTACGTTCAAACAGTGTATTGCACGCGTGATTATTTTATTTTATACGCGTGTAAAATAGATTGTTTGAACATTATTTTCTATATTGTAAATTATTCGGAATTTCTCAAAATTTTATAAGTTATCTTAAATAGTTATAACGTAAATGAATATAAAAAAAAATTAGACTAAAAAAATTTTCTTGATGCTGAAACAAGTCAAGGGTGTATCAATACATCCCTTTTAAGAGGTGCATTCTAGAATCACCCAAATATATTTATGTTTTTATTATAATTTTTGTTCAGGGAAATATTACATTTTTTTTTTTACTAATTAGGATTTTTAATTAAATTTTGGCATGTATCAAATTATGCATTATAAACTTTTCTGATAGTTATAAATTACCCTTAAACTATTGAGATTAGTTAATTTAATGATTTATGTGTAATTTCATTCAATTCAATGCGCCAATTATCTATGTACAAAATCATATTTTCAGAACGTTGATTTTCTTTATATTCCAGTCTACTACTCGTCATGTGTTTGCTAAGTTACTTAATTATTCTATTAAATGATAATATAAATGTTATTTAGGATTTTATCCTGAATTATGACATAAGTATTATTGTGCTCCTGAATTTTTTAGACTAATTTACAGCATTAAATATAGTGGACCATTTTTAAAAGGCTAAAAAGTTAAGAGGTACACTAATACATAAGTCATAATTCAAAGGTAAAATCCTAAATAACATTTAGGAGAAAAAATAGATGGGTAAATACTATTTTTGACCCTGTATTTTACAAAAGTTACCAATTAGACTCTTTGTTTTGTTAAATGACAAAATTGACCCTGTATTTTCTAAAATTGTACAAATAGGACTCTCAACTGATTTTTTATCAAAATAAAACTTAATAATAATATGATCTAGAGATGTTATGATAAAACTGGTTACATTTTCTTGTATTAGAAATTTTCTTAAAGGTGATTATATTAAAAAATAAAATTGTTAAAAATTGAGCTCAGGGTCCTATTTTACCATTTTGAAAAATATAGGGTCTATTTTGGTATTTAATAAAATAGAGGGTCTAATTGATAACTTTTGCAAAACACATGATCAAAAATGATATTTACCAAAATAGATTAATTACTAAATCAACAATGATTTAGAGATGTTATGATAAAAGTGGTTACATTTTCTGTATCTATTCGTATTAGAAATTTTCTTAAAGTTGATTATATTAAAAAATAAAATTGTTAAAAATTGAGCTCAAGGTCCTATTTTTACCATTTTGAAAAATATAGGGTCCATTTTGGCATTTAATAAAATAAAGGGTCTAATTGATAACTTTTGCAAAACACATAGTCCAAAATGATATTTACCCAAAATAGATTAATTACTAAATCAACAAAAACTTTAAACAGTTTGGTACGAGGTGTTCAAAATAATTTGATTATAGAAAATATTATGAAGGAGAATATGATTATAGGGAAATGTGTAAACTGTGTTTGTTTGTGTAGGGTAATATGTAATCATATTCCTGTTAATTAAATTACACTGTTTGGTTGAGTACATGAATCTTATATATTGTTTTAAAAAATAAAAATAAAAATATTTTTTTATTATATTTATTTAATGTTAATTATATAAAAAATAAAATAATTATTTATTAAAGAAATTTATTTATTAATTAGTAAATATTAAATTTTATTGTATTTTTTATTAATTAAAATGAATATTTTTTATATATTTTATCACTACATTATTTATTTTTGTTTGCTATGTCATTATGTACACCATCCGCATAAAATTTATGTGTAATGAATATACATATATTATTGCCGATAATATAAAAATAACTCAGTTAAAAAAAAATTGATTTCACAAATTAAATATATATGGTAATATTTTATTTATAATAAATGATAATATTATTGGTATTTAAATTTATTTATTAATTCAAAAATGCTATTTAAATTAATATAATGGAAGGTAATGTTTCAATCCTACCATTTTTTAAAGTATCAACATTACCCTCCTCAAGGGTAATTATATTACTAAGGGAATAACAATCCAAAGCTAAACACTCAGGGCTCGTTTGGTACGCCGTATTGTATTGTATTATAATGTATTGGGTTGTATTGTATTGGATTGGATTGTATAATTTTAATACAATACTATGTTTGGCATTGAATTGTATTAGTGTTGTGTTAAATTATACAATGTTTGGCTCACATTGTATTGTATTGTATTAATTAAAAAAATTGCAAAAATTAAAAAAAATCAAATAAAAACTGAAAAAAAAATTAAAGACTGTTCAGATCAAACCACAGCCGAAGTAAGTACCGAAGAGGCTGAAGCTGCTTCATGGATTCTTCCTAACCCTAAAGCCATGGAAAGTCCAGATCTGAACTCCGGTCAGTACGTCTTCCCCGATATGGTTCTGTATCTAGATTTGGATTACGATCATCTAGATCCGAAACTTGAAGCTCAAGAACAAAACAGTTCAGGTACTGATGGAGTTGTACCCGTACACAGTAATAAAAGCTCTCAATCGATTTCTCCGGAGAAGAGAGAGAGAGAGAGAGAGAGAGAGAGAGAGAGAGAGAGAGAGAGAGAGAGAGAGAGAGAGAGAGAATACCAAACGAATATGAGAGATTGGTATGCTAGAGAAGATGAAGTTGCTTTTCACTGAGAAATGAATCTGAGAGATCGATTTGCCGGAGAACACGAAGTTGCTCTTCACCGAGAAATCCAGGCCAAATCGGCCAGAGAATCGGCAAAGATGGCTGAACGGGAAAATGAAGAAGTTTGGGTGAGAGGGAGAGTACTGGCTAACACTGTCCAAAATAATACAATACAACCTTATACACTGTTTTCATTCAGCATAGAATAATACAGGATAGATTGTATTAAAAATTAGGGTTGTAATATCTATTACAAACAATACAAGGTCCCACCCAAACATGATACTCTTATAATTTAATACAATACGGAGCCCTTATACAGGGATCCAAACGAACCCTCAAAACAAACAAGATTCCTTTGTTAGCAATAATCGATTCCAAACACCCACTTTCCTTCCATTTTTATAAATATAAAGAATGCAGTAAATAAATATTATAAGTAAATAGAATAAAAACATATTTATTTCAAAAAGAAAATGTTATAAGGAAAAAGAATAAAAATATTTCTCTAAAAAATAAATATATATATAGAGAGAGAATAACAATATGATTATCAGTTTGAGAAACTCGATTGAGATCTAACTGCCAAGGAGCACCAAAAATGGCGAAATCGAGCGCAGACGACGATGAGCTCAGGCGAGCTTGTGAGGCGGCAATCGAAGGCACGAAACAGAGTATCCTCATGTCGATCCGTGTCGTCAAAGGTCGAGGCGTCTGGGGTAAATCCGGCAAGCTTGGCCGTCACATGGGGAAACCTAGGGTTCTTGCGCTTTCCACAAAATCCAAAGGTCAGAAAACTAAAGCTTTTCTTCGAGTTTTAAAATATTCCACAGGGGGAGTACTTGAGCCTGCAAAATTGTATAAACTAAAACATCTTTCGAAGATTGAGGTCATATCAAATGATCCCACTGGGTGTACTTTCACGTTGGGATTTGATAATCTTAGAAGCCAGAGTGTTGCTCCACCTCAGTGGACAATGCGAAATATCGATGATAGGAATCGTCTTTTGTTGTGTATTCTTAACATTTGCAAAGATGTGTTAGATCGTCTTCCTAAAGTTGTTGGTATAGATGTTGTAGAAATGGCTCTTTGGGCTAAGGAAAATAAGCCTACTGTTACGAAAAATCAAAGGGTTGTACAACAAGATGGTCCTGTTTCAACAACAGTAACTGAAATTGATTCGAAAGTTACTGTGGAGAAAGAGCTTGTTTCTCAAATTGAAGAAGAGGATATTGTTGGGGAGGCTCTTTTGGGTACTTATGTTATGGGTATTGGTGAAGCAGAGGCCTTTTCTGAAAGGTTGAAGAGAGAGCTTCATGCTTTGGAAGCTGCAAATGTGCATTCCATTTTAGAAAGTGAACCTTTGATTGATGAGGTATTACAAGGGCTTGAGGTAGCTTCGAATTGTGTTGATGATATGGATGAATGGTTAGGAATCTTTAATGTGAAGCTTAGACACATGAGGGAAGATATTGAATCGATTGAAACTCGTAATAACAAGTTAGAGATGCAATCTGTAAATAATAAAGCTCTCATTGAGGAGTTAGATAAGCTTCTTGAGCGATTGCGTGTTCCTTCTGAGTATGCAGCTTGTTTAACAGGAGGTTTATTCGATGAGGCTCGTATGGTTCAGAATGTAGAAGCCTGTGAATGGTTGGCTGGTGCTTTACGCGGTCTTGAAGTACCTCATTTGGATCCTACCTATGCTAACATGAGAGCTGTCAAAGAAAAGCGAGCTGAACTTGAGAAATTGAAAGCTACATTTGTTAGGAGAGCTTCTGAGTTTCTGCGAAATTACTTTGCGAGTTTAGTTGATTTCATGATAAGTGACAAGAGTTACTTTTCACAGAAGGGACAATTGAAGAGACCTGATCATGCTGATTTGCGGTACAAATGCAGGACATATGCTAGGCTTTTACAACATTTGAAGAGTCTTGATAATAACTGCCTGGGGCCATTGAGGAAAGCATATTGTAGTTCCCTTAATTTGCTTCTTCGTCGAGAGGCTCGTGAATTTGCAAACGAGCTTCGTGCTAGCACAAAAGCGTCGAGAAATCCAACTGTCTGGCTTGAAGCTTCTACAGGATCCTCACAGAATGTTAATGCTGCAGATACTTCTACAGTGTCTGAAGCTTATGCTAAAATGCTGACGATTTTTATCCCGCTCCTTGTAGATGAGAGTTCCTTTTTCGCACACTTCATGTGCTTTGAAGTTCCTACACTTGTGCCTCCAGGAGGTGTTGGTAATGGTAATAAATCTGGGAACAATGATGATGGGGATGATGATGATTTGGGGATCATGGACATTGATGAAAATGATGGAAAAACCGGTAAAACGTCTGTGGAGTTAGCAGCACTGAATGAATCTCTTCAGGATTTGCTGGATGGGATCCAGGAAGACTTTTATGCTGTAGTAGATTGGGCTTACAAGATTGATCCTTTACGTTGCATATCAATGCATGGGATTACAGAGCGCTATCTCTCGGGGCAGAAAGCCGACGCAGCAGGTTTTGTGCGTTTGTTGCTCGGGGACTTGGAGTCGAGAATTTCCTTGCAGTTCAGTCGTTTTGTTGATGAAGCCTGTCACCAAATTGAGAGAAACGAACGCAATGTACGACAAATGGGTGTCTTATCCTATATTCCAAGATTTGCAACTCTTGCTACTCGGATGGAGCAGTACATTCAAGGACAATCCAGGGATTTGGTTGATCAAGCATACACAAAATTTGTAAGCATAATGTTTGTGACTTTAGAGAAAATTGCTCAAACAGATCCTAAATATGCTGATATCATTCTTTTAGAGAATTATGCTGCATTTCAGAATAGTTTGTATGATTTAGCCAATGTTGTGCCTACACTAGCCAAGTTCTATCACCAAGCAAGTGAAGCTTATGAGCAAGCTTGCACTCGTTATATCAGCACAATTATTTACAGTCAATTTGAAAGGCTTTTCCAGTTTGCACGAAGAATAGAAGATTTAATGTACACAATCACACCTGAAGAGATCCCTTTCCAGCTTGGTTTGTCGAAAATGGATCTTCGAAAGATGTTGAAAGCTAGTTTATCCGGGGTTGACAAGTCTATCGCTTTAATGTATAAGAAGTTGCAGAAGTACTTGACTTCAGAGGAACTTTTGCCTTCTTTATGGGATAAGTGTAAGAAGGAGTTTCTAGACAAATATGAAAGTTTTGCACAACTGGTTGCCAAGATTTATCCCACTGAGAACATCCCATCGGTTGAAGAAATGAGAACCCTTTTGGCTTCTATGTAAAGAGTGAGTTTGTCTTAATTTATATGTAATGTTTGTAGCTTCGTTAGAGTGAGAACTTGTCTTACCTTGCTGCTATAACTTCCTTTTCTTATAATTTGATTTCTTAGACAAATTTTGCTGCTATAATGGTATATAAATATTTTATTATTATTTTTCTCTTTAGATGATTAATGGCATGTTGCCAATGCCATAAGTGGTCCAAAAAAAAAATGAATATATGATAGTTTGTATAACCTCTCTTCATAGCAACCAAATAGGATGTCTTGGTTAGGCTATCATCTCAGTATGCATGAGAAATTAATGTTTTAAGGCTTAAAAACATCTAATGGCTTCCATTTCCTCTGGTGAGTAACAGCCTCGAATTGATTTCGATAGTGCAGCATCAAGATGGCTCCCAAACTATCTTGATTTTGCTTTCCAAGTTATGCTTTCCTAAAATCACCCAAAAATGAGTCTTGCAAGCGAAGTAAAAACCGCTGCTGGCTGAGTTTTAGAACCATGAAACTCTTTATATCTCTCCATCCAAATAGACCGCTTCAAACATATTATCGTCTCTAATTCAGAATTCGAACATGTTGCTGCCAACTGGTATAGGATATCACACAGTTGCAGTGAAATAAGACATGTCCTATCGATTCGTATGCGTTGGAACAAAGAGAACAAGTTGCTAGTTATGATTTTCATGTGAATAAATTGACAGCAGATGGTTGGGCATTATGAATCAACCTTTACTGACGTTGTGAGACCGACCTTGAATAAGATTCAGCAGAGGAATCAATGGAATAGCCTAAAACAATAACTCTAAAGACTATTAGAATAAGCTCCAAACTAACTCTAAAAGTCTAATATTTAATAAAAAAAATAAAAATAGCAGTTAGCTATTACCCTATTTATATCAGGTTTGCAAATAAAAACTAAAACTCAGATTAGACAAATCTGCATATCCAAATATGACTAATGTTAGTGATCCTAAAGCAAAGTTTTTTCTCTTTTTTTTTTCTCATGTGGACTAATATGAATGAAACTTTGCTTTTTTCTTGTTTATTTAAGGTTTTGTTATCTGCATTTGTTTTCTCAACTAAATGATAAAGCCATTGGATATCATTATAGAACATATATGAGTAACTTGAATTAGAGGGATACAGTTTGGGAATCTTATGCTGCTTGCTTGTGGTCTGAAAGATTGCATATTTTAGAGTTTTGTTGTATCAAACAAAATGTTTGATCAACCAAAACAATAATATTAATAGAGAATTGCATTGCAGATAGAAATCATATTTGATTGAATTGTGGAGAAGTTTGGACCATTTTTCTTTAAAAATATATATATATAAATATAAATGAGTAATTTACGGCATAAATATAGTTATATTTTTGAAATTAGGTACTCATCAATATTGAGCTAAAATAAATAACCCTCTTTCAAAATCACTTCTACCAAATAACCTTTTTATAAAATTATTTTAATTTTTTAATTTTGTTAAAAATAATTTTATAAAAAAGCTCAATATCCCCTTTATCAAACCTTCTTTTGTCCAATAAAATTTATACTTCAAAATAATCACCTCACACTCACACCTATTAATATAAACAAAACAATTATAATATACTTTTTTATAAACACATGTACAAATAATTAGCATACCTTAATTTTTGAGTCTTAGATCTCTAAGAAATAAGTGTAAAGAGAATACAATCAAGTGAATTTTGATTTTCGATTGCTATGGCTATGAAATACACAACTCTGAATCTAGAGGACTATGATGAGAAAGATCTCAAGGATAATGAATTGAGAACGACTAAAAGATTGGTCAATAGAAAATAAAAAAAATTAAACGTTTAAATAAATTACTCGTATAAAAAATTTTAAATTATTAAACATATTTTTTTTTTTATTAAAAATCATTTGAAACCTGCATTTAATTTTTAAATATAAATATATAACCTACAGGCCACTGTATAGCTGAGTTCGTTTAAAGTATTAGTTTTTAAAAAAATATAAACCCTTTAAAATAGCTGAAATCGTTTCAATTATTCAGTAATGAGTTAGTTTAGGAATTTAGTTGTTGATTTTTCACTCAAAAAAATAAAAAGGTATTAAAATAGTGTACCTACGAGTTGATATACTTTTTTTAATTTTTGATGGGTGGTTTCTTTTTTTGTTTAGTAATTTGTTTGTTTGTTTTTTTTAAATTATATAAAAATGATAAAAAGAACATCAGTTGTTGTTTTTTAAGATTAAGATAAATTACTCTTTTCTTTTCTAAGAAATTAAAGAATTTTGTTTGGTAACTCGGATCTCAGCTCATTCTTCTTTCCCATTTCCCTCTAAAATGTCTAGTCTAGAAATCGAAGCTATAGATGTGATCAAAATTGTGCTTCAATTTTGTAAAGAAAATTCATTGCACCAAACATTTCACACACTTGAGAATGAGTGTCAAATATGTTTGAACACAGTAGATAACATGGAAACATTTGTTGGTGATATTAATAATGGAAGATGGGATGTGATACTCCCTCAAATTGCTCAACTCAAACTTCCAAAGAATAAATTGGAGGACTTGTACGAGCAGATTGTGCTCGAAATGATTGAGGTTGGTGAATTGGATACCGCTCGTGCTATCTTAAGACAGACTCAGGTAATGGGTTGTGTGATGAAGCAAGAACAACTCGAAAGATACTTGAGGCTCGAACGTCTGTTGGTGACAACATATTTTGATCCGAATAAGGCTTATCAAGAGTCAACCAAAGAGAAAAGAAGAGCTGAAATTGGTGAAGCACTTGCAGCAGAGGTTAGTGTTGTACCACCTTCAAGGCTAATGGCTCTTATTGGTCAGTCTTTGAAGTGGCAACAACACCAAGGATTGGTTCCCCCAGACACACACAAATTTGACTTATTTAGAGGAACAGCTGCTATGAAACAAGAAGAACAAGACACATTTTCATTCCCATCCTCAACTCTTGCACATACCATAAAGTTTGGCACAAAAAGTCATCCTGAATGTGCTCGTTTTTCCCCTGATGGACAGTTTCTTGTTTCCTCCTCTGTTGATGGATTTGTTGAGGTTTGGGATTGTGTTAGTGGGAAATTGAACAAGGATTTACAGTATCAGGCTGATGAAACTTTCATGATGCATGATGATCCAGTGTTGTGTGTGAATTTCAGTAGGGATTCGGAGGTTCTTGCGTCTGGATCACAAGATGGGAAGATCAAAGTTTGGCGCATAAGAAGTGGTCAGTGCTTGCGCCGTCTTGAACGCGCACATTCTCATGGCGTCACCAGTGTTTTCTTTTGTCGTGATGGAACGCAGTTGCTGAGTACATCGTTTGATGGCACAGCAAGGATTCATGGTATTAAATCTGGCAAATTGTTAAAGGAATTCCGAGGCCATGGATCTTATGTAAATGATGCAATCTTTACACACCATGGAGCTCGCGTTGTTACAGCCTCTAGTGATTCCACCGTTAAAGTGTGGGATGTGAAGACTACGCAATGTCTACACACCTTCAAACCGCCTCCTCCTCTAAGGGGAGGCGATGATGCGTGTGTCAATTCTCTTCATCTTTTCCCCAAAACTAGTTCTAATAGCGACCAACACATCATTGTATGTAATAAGACGTCGTGTGTATACATCATGACACTTCAAGGACAGGTTGTGAAGAGCTTTTCATCAGGTAAAAGGGAAGGTGGAGATTTTGTGGGAGCTTGTGTGTCACCTAAAGGGGAATGGATTTACTGTGTTGGTGAAGACAGGAATGTGTACTGCTTCAACTATCAATCTGGTAAACTAGACCACCTAATAATGAAGGCTCATGACAAAGATGTAATTGGTATAGCTCATCACCCACATAGAAATTTGGTGGCCACATATGCTGAGGACTGCACAATCAAACTATGGAAGCCTTAATTCAATCTTTTCTGTATTGATTGATTGATTGATTCAACTATTATTTACTTTTGTCCATCCTATTGACATTGTTTAAATAAATAAACATTAATTATAATTTAGTGTTAAAATTGAATTTTGCTTGGTTGAGATAATATATATTTCAAATTTTTATTTTATTACTATTTCTTTTTGGTAAAGATGATACAGAGATTTTGTGTGGGACTTTCATGATTAGAGGTATATCAATCCATAATTAGTCTCTTCTTCTTCACTATATATCTGATTTTTACGCTGGGACTTTCATTTGCTGCCTCTACTTCAAGAGCTACAGAAGAAAAATCCTCTTCTCACACAAGAGCATCAGGTAATAATTATACTTTATCTATGAGTATTATCTATTAGGTATGTTACTTAGCTTGGCTATCTGAAATAGCTTCATTCAAAAGACTGAGGACTAAAAAATTCATTGATAACGGGCATCAGCCACATAATGTTCTGAAGTAGCATGCAAAGCAAATTTAGCAAGGTATCAGCTACTACATTGACAATTCTTAGACAATAAATAAAAATCACAACAGAAAAAGTAGAGCATAAATCTCTAATATCATTAAGAAAGTAAACCCAAAGAAGAATCCAACATCGTTAAACTACTGAGCTTGTTGATTAAACTTTGATAATCGGATTCAACTTGTGGTATTTTTTTCCTTATTAGTGCTTGATACAGGTGAAGTTTATGTTGAAATTAAAAAAAAAAAATACATACGCAATGGAGATCAATATCAATGTTACACAAGGTGCATTGTATAGAAAACAACACTCAAATCACACAATATGGAGACTTGTGATCAAACCCTTTCTGTACTAGGAACTTTTAGTCCTAAAACAATATAGAAGCCACCCTTTTATAGTAACTAACTTAACAGAATGATGACATAAAACAAGTCATAAAGTCTAAAGAGTCACTTATAACTTGTAACTAAACACCACACAAAACAATAATCTTATCTTTTAACATAATCACAAACACAATGGGCTAGAAGAAGTTTCCATGATCATTATTGATGATGATGATGATGATGTATGTACAAGTGTTAACATTTGTGTTTTTATTTTCAATTTGGCAGTACAAGAATCTACAAGGCCTTCATGTTTGGTAATCCAAGTGTGATTGTGACGACGCCTGAAACGTGTAAGGGAGTGCTGACATATGATGATGCAGTCAAGCCGGGTTGGCCTCGTGCAACTGTGAAATCTTTTACTGGGATTTCATGTGAAGAACACAAGTGGTTGAGGAAATGGTCTAACATGGGATAAATTGAACACTCGCGATTCACTCGAGCCAAGCTCTTACCTTCCTCTCTCTCTCTCTCTCTCTCTCTCTCTATGACAACTCTTTTTGTGTGCTTAAATGGTTCTTTGGCTATTGATTTTATTTTCAGATTATGCATGTGTGACTTAAAACACTTTTACAAAAATCACTTGGTATATGGTGATAAAATTATACTATAAACAGATTTTATTATTAAGGTCCAAACTGTGGTGAATTGGATTCACCTCAATCAATTAATCACAGCAACGTCAAATGCAAGATCAACAAAATGGTTGAAACAGAAAAGTTAAGTACAGAAGAAAAGTAATACAAAATACATACTCGAATCACACAGTGGAGACGTAAGCTCCTTTACACTAAATCTTGAAGCTTCATTAATCTTTAATAAGTTTTCTATTACCAGTTTTTTTTGCACACAGAAATCTTTAATAAGCTCCTTTACAAGTGATTTTTGTAAAAGTGTTTTAAGCAATTTTACAAGGTTCACCACCAGAAATTTGGGGCTACGTCCTTGGTGAGCTGCCTCAAAGAAGCTCAGTCAAAATCCACTATCAAGATCAGTAATTACACCAAGTTTCAAAGATCCAAGACACAGTAATCATCTGGTAGCTCGTCATTTTCATATCAGGTATGAAGTTATAAGTCTTCTATTTATAATAGATGTGTAGCTGAGTAGGTTAGTTAGGATCAACTAACTGATTCTTGATTCTTGGATTGCAAAAGGTTAGGTTAGTTAGGTTCTGATTTGTTTTAACTAACGACATTTTACAAAAGCATCAATATGGCCCAAAGTAAAAGATTCCACAGACACACACTTCCCAATCATCATTCATTCCATAACAATAACAACCCACCACTCTTCCCTACACAATCAACATGAATACTATTCCAAAAGTTAGTTTGCCTTTTCACCCCCTCTGCCCAACCACAATAAAGTTTAGCTTCCGATAAGAAAACAAAGCTTGGGAAACAACCACTTCCACTTCCACTTCCATTGGTTTCAGAATTCAAATAAACAGTACTTCTCCACTTCCATTTCTCCTAAATCACTTCTGTGGCCCCAACCAACCCCACCTAGATCTATGTAAACCAGATAAACTATAATTACCTTACAAACAGAATTAATGGTCAAAAAACCAGAATCAATCCACAAACACAAAACATTACATTGAGATCACTTTCCAAAACAACATACACAAATGTTTAAGAACAATTATAAGGTAGTGACACTAACAGGATCACAACCAAACAAACAAACAAACTTACCTCCTAATAGAAACAAGACTTTTTACATAAGAACAAACTGAACTATCTAATATGCTCTTATCCATATCACAAACATCTCTCATCTCTTGGGTGAAAATGTTGCAATACACCAATTTTAGATTAGTCATATCGTCTTCCTTCCAGATACTCATTAGAATCTCATCATTCTTCCAATATGGTAACACTTTGTGATGATTGTGTATTGGTCCAACCTTCACATCATATTCGGTACAAGAATCTTCTTCAGCTTCATCCATCCTAAAGATATGAATGATTAAGTTTTCAGTTGTCAAACACATCATTACTGAATCATTCCACACCGAAAGGTGGAGCCAATAACCACATTCAATGCCCAAAGCTTCAAGATCTGGCACATGAAAGAGTTGGAGTTCCTCATTACTCAAATTGAAACTCAAGATCATGTTATCATCCTCACCGGATGGATCCTTAACCAACCAGTAACAAACACCTCCCCAACATAAACCGTCGTATAATTCCTCAACTTCCGTCATTTCATCCTGTATGTCATCCCATATGTCTTCATGTGTGTTGATCTCTCTCCATGAATTAGATCCCAATGTGTATACCTCAACTTTCAATCCTTCGTAACTGCACCAAACTGCAACACATTTGTAATCATTGCTCACTGGGTCGAATCCAAATACTATAGCAGGTAAAGACGATTGAAATGTGTTGTTGTACGGTCGTGGAAGAACCATGAATTCTTTCAAAGCAGGATTACATAACACCATTGTCCAAAACTTATTTACTAGCAAAATGAGTCCATCACATACATAAGCCTCCCTCCATTGATTCATATCCTTGTACCTTGCATCAGGAATAAGTATTACACTGAAATCTTCATCATCATCCTCATCCTCCTCATGGGTTTTATTCAACAACCGGTTACAAATAAGCGGTACACTACAAGCTTCTGTGGATGCTATGAAATGATCCTTCTTACCATCATCATCATCATCATCATCATCATCATCATCATTATAGGTTATAGTCAACAATGGGAATGTGATCAAGCGATGATCCACATGGGGGGATGGCAAGTTGAAAAGTAAGGATGTAGTGGACTGGTTTTTGGTGATGAGAAGGTGTTTGGAAACAAATTCCGGGTTGTTGATCAAACCCGAGATAAGGGAATACCAAAACTTGTTAACAAATTTAAACTGAAACACAGAATCAGCAGGTGCCCACAACATGATTTTCTCAATTATTTCCTTTGGCAAATCACATAATCTCACCATTTCTGCCACAATGATCAACTAATAATAAGCTGACATTAAATAAAACAAAAAAAAAAAGAAAAGAAAAGAAAAGAAAACTTAATATCTCAATATACAAATCATGTTGTAAGGTAACGACAAATACAATACTAAAAATTCAATATTTCACATCCAAAGTATCTATATTGTTAAATTTAAAATGAAATTAGTTTCTAACAATTACTTACTGCTACTAACATAAATAAATAAATAAATATTCAAGATTACTCATTGTGAATCTAAAATCATGCATTTTTGTTCTGTGTGAAAAAAGAAGCATTCGATTCTGAAAATTGGAAATTAGGTGTAATAAATAAAAGAGTATGAAAATAAAGGAAAAGTTGCCATTTTTACCTTTGATTGTTTGCAGAAAAAGATTGGATTGTGAGTTTGAAACTAGTATGAACTGATGAGAAAGAGAAAGAAGAGAGAATGAAACATTTAAAAATGTTTACAGTTACAGGCTGTCCAATTGATCCATAATAGCTGTAGAGATATGTAGAGATGGTCTACTCTATTTAATCTTTATAATAATAATACCCTCTTATCACTATCCAACCATTTTCCAATAATATAATACATTAAAAAAAAATAGTCCTTTGACTTGTATATTATTATTAATGATCAAGTTGAGCTGTAGTTAGATTGCAAGCTTAAAGCTCTTCAAAACGATTGGGCTAGTTTTTCGACCACTCACGGTATTGTTCACAAGGTTTCTTGTCCCGAAATCATGAATAAAATGGTGTTGTTGAAAGAAAACGTCGACACTTGATGGTAGAAAGTGGTCTTTGGCCATATAACTCTTATAAAATGGTAAAAAGGATATTCCCATTACTTTAAAATACAATAAAATAAATAATAATTCATTTCTACTTCATTACACCTAACCAAACAGACCCTTAAAGTCTGGCAAGAGGTGTTGTGGTCCTTAACTATCATAGTGCTCAAATCCAACTTATATATCTTCTTGACCATGCACATTGCCATTGTCATCCAAATTCTCCACTCCAAGTAAATCACTTCTATGGCTGAATATATAATAAGTATTATATATGTAAGTGTTCTTGTTATTTTTAGAGAGACTTTTGAAATTGACTGTGCTGCAACACAGAAGGGATCTATTAGACTAATATTATAATTATTATTAAAATTAAAGGTTCTGTTAGTTTTAATTATCTAGATCAGTATATCACCATTATTGTTACATTCCCATGAATGATATCTCTTCATGACTATATATTTGAATGCTATAAATTGAATTATTGTAACTGAATAACAGAATAAGAGAAGATTAACCATGAAAGAGAATATCCTTTTTCTCAACTTTATCATATGAAACAGAGTAAATGGTCAAAAAAAAAAAAAGAAACTGAATCATTCCACAAACACAAAACATTACATTGAGATCACTTTCCAAAACAACATACACATATGTTTAAGAACAATCATAAGGTAGTAACACCTAACAGGACCATAACCGAACAAGCTTCACCTCCTAATAGAAACAAGACTTTTTACATAAGAACAAACTGGACTATCTAATATGCTCCTATCCATATCACAAACATCTCTCATCTCTTGGGTAAAAATGTTGTAATACACCAATTTCACATTAGGCATATCATCTCTCTTCCAGATACTCATTAGAATCTCATCATTCTTCCAATAAGGTAACACATTTTGATGATTGTGCATTGGTCCAACCTTGACGGCATATTTGGTCCAAGAACCGTCTTCAACTTCATCCATCCTGAAGATATGAATGATTAAGCTTCGAGTTGTCAAACACATCATTACTGAATCATTCCAGACAGAGAGGTGGAGCCAATAACGACGGTCAATGCCCAAAGTTTCAAGATCTGGCACATGTAAGAGTTGGAGTTCCTCATTACTCAAATTGAAACTGAAGATCATATTATCATCCTGACAGGAGGATGGATTCTTTACCAGCCAGTAATAAACACCTCTGCAACATAAACCATTATATAATTCTTCATCAAACATCATATCATCTATTATGTCATCCATTTTGTCTTCAGGCATGTTAATCTCTCTCCAAGAATCAGAACCCAATGTGTATACCTCAACTTTTAATCCTTCATAATGGCACCAAATGGCAACACATTTGTACTCGTTGGTTACAGGATCGAGTCCAAATCCTATACCGGGAGAAGGTGATTTAATCTTGGCATTCTTCGGTTTTGGGAGAATCGTGTGTTCTTTCAAAGCAGGATTACATAACATCATTGTCCCAAGCTTATTCACTAGCAAAATGAGCCCATCACAGCTACAAACCTCACTCCATTGACTCATATCCTTGTACCTTGCTTCTCGGGATATAAAATCCTCATCAAAATCAGAATAATCATCATCATCATCATCATAGGTTCTAGGTGGTACACTAAAAGCTTCTGGGGATGTCATAAAATGATCATCATAATCATAATAGTCATCATAATCATCATAGCTTATAGCCGAAAATGGTTTGCTAATAAGCGATGATGTTATTAAATGATCATCATAACCAAAATCAGAATCATAAAAATCATAATTATCATAGTTTCTAATTGGTGGTTTGCTAATTATAAGTGGTACACTTACAGCTTCTGTGGATGTTATAAAACGATTGTTCTTACCATCATCATGGTTTATACTCAACAATGGGAATGTGATCAAGCGTTGATCGGCATGGGGGGAACGCGAATTGAAAAGTAAGGATGTAGAGGAATGGTTTTTGGCAATGAGAAGGTGCTTGGAAACAAATTCGGGGTTATTGATGAAATCCGAGATAAGGGAATACCAAAACTTGTTAGCAAATTTAAACTGAAACACAGAATCTGCAGGTGCCCCCAACATGATTTTCTCAATGATTTCCTTTGGCAAATCACATAGCCTCACCATTTCTGCCACAATGATCAAATAATAAGTTTATTATCAAATTAATCACTTGAACATGACATCAAATAAAACGGTATAGAAAAATACTAAAAAAGAGAACTCAATATATCTCAATATCCAATTCATGTTGTAACCCTAATATACTAAAGACTCAAAATTTCACATCCAAATACCTATCTTATTAAATTGAAAATGGGAATAGTTTCAAACAACTACTATTAGTAAAAATTAACCTATGATGATTCAATGGAAAATGAAAAATCTATAATCTTGAATTTATAATTCAATGAAAATTGGAAATTATGTGCAAAAAAAAAAAGTCATAGATAACAATTTCATCAAAATAAGCGAAAAAACAGTAGTAGCCTAATGGTAAAGTTTAGAATTTTACCTTAGATTATTTGCAGAGAAGATTGGGAGTATTCAATGGATTAAATAAAAGAGGAATGAAGTAAAAGTGTGTGATTTTCAAATGCTCTTTTTAATTATAATTTATATGAATTTGGAAACCGACCTCTCTCCCGCCCATTTACATCACCACTCACTATCATTCTCCAATCAAACTTTATTGCAGTTATTTAGAAAAATATGTTTTTAGATATTCCCTTATTTTAGCAACTAATTTGACTTAATTGATTCTTTTGTAGTTAATTTATATACTATTGCAACTAGCACTCTAACTTAAATTGCAACAAAAAAATCGTATAAAAATCCCTATTGCAACTAGCGCTGAAAAAAAAATTAAAAAAAACAGTATATAGAATAATTTCTTATTTTTTATGTATTTATATAAATAGAAACAGCATAATCTCAAAATGAAAACAACATAATATCGAAATAGAAATAATTTTTATAAAATGGATATACTATAACCTCAAAATAGAAACAGCATAACCTTAAAATGAAATCAGCTTATATAATAAAAGTTGATTATATTAAAAAATAAAATTGTTGAAAATTAAGCTCATGGTTCTATTTTTACCATTTAACAAAACAGATGGTCCATTTTGTCATTTAACAAAACAGATGGTTCAATTGGTAATTTTTGCAAAACACAAGGTCCAAAATGGTCCATTAGTCTTGTCTTTTGACATGGTTCTTTAGTCTTGTCTTTTGAAATGGTTCTTTAGTCTTTTCCTTTTAGTTTTTTCTGGTTCGAGTCTTGTTTTTTGGCATGGGTTGTGTAGCTCAAAATTATCAGGGTGCTATGGTAGAAGCATTCAAGAAGGGAAAGATTGGATGTGTTCAACCCGAAATTACTGAAATAATAGGCATTAAAGAAGCATTGAGTTGGATTGCAACTCATTCGTGGGATAGAGTCATATTGGAAACAGATAGCTTATTGGTGTGTGTCCAAGCGATTCAGAGCTGTATTTTATACCTTCACAATTTGTGTTTTGTAAAACGATCTGCAAATAAGTTGGCTCATTGCTTGGCAAGAGACTCTTGTTTCTATACAGGTCGTGTGCTTCAGTTGGAGGACTGTTCCTCTGAAGTACGTTCTATTGTTTTGAACGAATTTATCAATTAATAAATCTTATGATTTTTATTTAAAAAAAAATATTAATAAAATATTTTTTAAATATTTTTAAGCAACTAAAAAGAGAGAATGCATAAATTACTTATGTCAACAATAAATTATCACCCATGCTAGGATTGTTGCACCTTGAAAAACCAGTGAATTCGAACCAAAGCTAGGATATCATCTAAAACATGAACTAAAACTCATTTAGATAAAGATAGAATATACTAAACGCATACATATAAACATGCAACTTCCCAAGTGTAAATCAACAGTTGAAGATATTGTAATATCCGAACTTACATCAAAAAGTTGCAGTACACATCAAAAGTGATGGGAGATATACCAAAGATGTTGATCAAAATCAAATTTCTAACCTCATACTCAGAATAACTAACCATCGATCTTACCAAACTTTGTTAGACAAATTCATAATGTTGTTCCTAGTCCAAATAAGCAGTCTGATCAGAAGAACAGTCAGTAAACTCGAAAGCTGGAATACTAGATGCGTAAATCATATTAGATAACACCAACAACCTCTTTACCTTTAAAATATATTCTAGATTGCCCAAAAATCACCAAGACATGAAAAACATACCATAAACATGGAACTTACACAAAAGGAAACAAACAATACAAAAATGAGAGATAAATGTAAGATAAGAGAGTAGATAAACATGCAAAAACAAGTTCACAAATAGGTGTTGTAATTCTCTACACACATCAAAAGCTAACAGGAAATAAACCTAATAGATTGATAAAAGAAAAAAAAAATCTAATTTATAACTGAGAACAACCAACCTACCATCTAACCAAACTTTGTTCTCGAAATGGTGTTGTCAAGTTCTGAACAAATAAAATGCTACAAGGAAATAATGTTATATAAATTAACAATTAACCCAAGATCTATTTGTATATAACATAGAACACAATAATAAGATATAATAATTAGGTATGTGTACCTGATTGATCCATAGCAATTATCTCTGATTGATCCACAACAGTTACTCCAATTTGATAGTGCAATACTATCAACTAAGTCTTCCTCCCTAAATCTCTAAATCAGAAGCAGTTTATTTTATCTGATTATCAAAAGGTATACAATTGTGATGAGACAATATGTATTTATAGAGTTAGGGAGGGGACTTAGCTACAAAACCCTAGTTGGGCTGGGCCTGCTCATCAAAGGCTTCAGTCAACTAGAAAAGCCCACACTTCTGCTTCACCTAGACTTTACTCACAGATGATAAGCCCATTAACAATTGATCACCAACAACATGGGCTAACACAGCAAAGAACTATCCAATCAACCCAAGTTTTAATAAAACTAATAAAATTTAATGTAAGCCCAAATAAAAGTCTAACATTCTCCCACTTGGGCTACATTGATTTTAATACATATATATTATATATCAAAATAATTTTGTTTGAAAACGACTCATGGGTTGAACAACAAGAAAAACATTTGTGGCCACTTTAAAAACTGATAGTTCTCTGATAGCATCTCAACATACCGGTCCAATTTAACCTTTGATAATGAACTATGACAGTCATATTGTTTTTAGCTCAACAAAAGACATTCATAATCACAAATACCAAAATATTAAATCGACATGGTCAATAAGTCTAGTAGTGTGGTAAGGAATTATGTTCAACATGTGATCAATTTAAAATAACATAATATCCTTATCAGTCCTCAATTTCACTGATACCGTGATGCTTAATAAATAAGCCAGTGAAATTAAACATACACCACTTAAAATAAGTAAGTGTCACTAAACTTGCTTAAAGAATTAAGCCAACAACATATCATTGTCAATAAGCAAATAAATTTAAAAGACAATGATCACAACAATATGAACCACATGCTTTCAATTCAATCATTCTCGAGAATATAACAAAACATAATTGAAAACATATCCATTCAATAATAAAAAATATTGAAACATAAAATGTAGTTCATAACTTTATTCAGAAAATTATAAATAATAATTTCTAAAAACAAACAGAAAACAAAACTCCCACTAACCCAAAAGATCAAAAGATTCTAAAATGCCCATATTAACAACATGTTTATTAAACAGCACGGCACTTAACCCTTTGGTTAGAGGATCAGCTAACATCGACTCGGTCTTGCAATTTTCAATAACAATGTCTCCTTTCTTGACCAAGTCTCTGACAGTGAGATACTTTATTTCCATATGTTTAGAAGCACTACTAATCTTGTTATTCTTTGAAAAGAAAACGGATTATTATCACAATAGATTAGCATAGGTGTGGAAATAGAATCAACCACTCGTATCTCCGAAATAAAATTCTTCAGCCACAAAGCTTGCAAAGATGCCCCATAACATGCAACAAACTCAGCATACATAGTAGATGACTGGCAAACCACTCAATAGATGTTTAGGAATGGATCTTTTCATAGTAAGAAGACTGAGACGACTTGACTTTTCCCATTGTGCATGATGAGTTCTCTCGGCAGCTGTACTGGAGTCAGTAAGATCAGCAGGTTTTTCTTCTCGTAGGCACAAGTCCATATCCATTATGCCTAAAGTAAATTCCACATCTCGTTTCCATGTCTTGTAGTTGGAAGCATTCAAAATATGGATGGAAGCATTATTGTTGTTCACAGAAAAGGAGACTGAAAAATTCAAAAATTAAAACTTGAATAAGCAATATGAGCAATGTATTAGAAAATATTGTAGAATCAACTGGTCATTATAAACTCCCCTTTGGGGTGAGAATATAACACTCACATGATCTACCTTCATGAAGTTAACAACAAAGAAAAAATACATATCATTTAAGAATTTTATTACCTTTGGGCAAATAAATTTCTTAAAAATATGTATTAATTCAAGCAAAAAAATAATAATAAATTTATATATTTAAATTATTACCTTTGGGCAAATAATTAAAATATATACATTTAATATTAACTCACTTCATGGAATGTGAACTAATATATGTAAATACTACCTTTGGGCAAGTAATTACACATATAGTCAACCAAAAAATATATAATATTTTCTTCAACATGTGAAATTTGGTGATAAAACAATCATTGAAAATTAATAATTTTCAACCAAATTTCCAAAAGAGATATATAATTGCTTTTATTATATTGATAAGCAAAAAATAAAGTGTCCACCATAACACATTATTTTTGTATCAAACAACCAAGTTTTATAACTTTAGAACAACAAATAATCAAAAGATTTGAATATAAGAAAATTGGTGGAGACTACATAGTCAAGATAAATCAAATAAGAGAGTGACTATGTCTAATGGAACGAGAAGAAACCCAAAAAATTTTCTATGATTGACTAATTTCGAAAAATTATCAAAAAATATTTTTAATAATTTTTTAACTACATAATTATCATTAAAATAATAATAATTATTAAACGGAGTCAAAAAAATTAATTAAAAATCATAGAAAAATCAGAAATTAAATTCTAAGCACGCTGGAAAAAAAAACGTCGAAAAACGATGCCCCACGTGGCCGCACGCGCCCCCACGCGCCACCTGCGCGAGTGGGCTTCGCGGCCTGGCTGCTTCTTCTTCTTCCTTGGGCGGGTTCCAGTCGGGTCACGCGACCCGTTTGCCTCCAGTCGGGTCTGGTCGTGTTTTCCGGCCAAAAACTCGACGAAAACACCGGAATTTGGATGGGTTTTGCTCGGGATTGAATTTCTAATTGATCTATGCTACTAATTTCGGGTATTAAAGACTAAAAAACAATAGATCTAAAGAAAAGCGATCCAAAAAATAAAGAGCATAAAAAAAAATTGATTTGGAATATCAATCTTAATTACAATACAAAATTAATCATTTAAGAACATTCATAAACAATTAATAATGAGATATCTATAATCAATTTTAGATTAAAAACCATAAAATCAAAATACACAATTATAATTTCACATTATAATCATATAAACGCTAAAACTTTAAAATTAAAATTCTCTTAATATAGACTATGAATTCAAACATATAATATATCAATTGAAAGAGAATTTAACGATCAATAAAATCCCTAAAGTTCTAAGATTTATAAACAAAAAATTACACATAAAATAATAACGAAATTAATATGAAATTATGGATAATTAATATATACAAATTAATTATACTAATTATAGGTTCGAAATCATATACAATAGGCAATCTGATACCACATGTTATATAAATTAACAATTAACCCAAGATCTATTTGTATATAACATAGAACACAATAATAAGATATAATAATTAGGTATGTGTACCTGGTTGATCCATAGCAATTATCTCTGATTGATCCACAACAGTTACTCCAATTTGATAGTGCAATACTATCAACTAAGTCTTCCTCCCTAAATCTCTAAATCAGAAGCAGTTTATTTTATCTGATTATCAAAAGGTATACAATTGTGATGAGACAATATGTATTTATAGAGTTAGGGAGGGGACTTAGCTACAAAACCCTAGTTGGGCTGGGCCTGCTCATCAAAGGCTTCAGTCAACTAGAAAAGCCCACACTTCTGCTTCACCTAGACTTTACTCACAGATGCTAAGCCCATTAACAATTGATCACCAACAACATGGGCTAACACAGCAAAGAACTATCCAATCAACCCAAGTTTTAATAAAACTAATAAAATTTAATGTAAGCCCAAATAAAAGTCTAACAAATAAACCAAAGATAAAGAACCAAACTGAGTATCTGACCTCACACTAGTCTAAGACATCCAATTTACAATCAAACCAAACCAGCACCTAAAATGATAAGGCCAAATATCAAACCTTATACTGAGAAACCAACGAAATTAAAGTAATTTTTGAAGCTACTTCTGCATTGTTCTAAAAAAAAAAATTGGAGCTGCACTGTTATACCAAAATTTAAAACAATGAAACTGGGACGAATTACCGATAGAAAATTCTGTCTGAGTCGCGGACAATATCCCTTTCTTTAAGACGTTTCGCGGCTCTGCCCGAAGTGTGCATGACAGTCTAGCAACCACGGCGTCCCCAGGATAAAACAACCTCTGTATACGTACGATATGTTCTGCACCGAACTATATTGGTCTATTACACCCTAAAGTTTGCTCTGAGAAAAATCATAAGGAAGAAAGATTTTTTTTTTAATGTTGGAAAAGATATTTTCTTCTGTTGTCCTGATACGACTTCTATATAGAAGTCGATCCAAGAATAAACGGTAAGAAAACGGTAATATTATCGTTCGTGGAAGAGTTGGATTATGGGAGTAAAAAGTGGATCATTGACTGATCGCATTTTACTACTTTTGATAACGTTAAAATTAATTAATAAATAAGAAAATAAAAAAAAATCTTTATTTAATTAAATAATTTTTCTTTAAATAATTAAGTTACACCTCACCTGGCTCGAATCGGGCGGCGGCGGCGCGTGTGGTGGTCCAGTGTATGAGTCCTCACCCATGCGCACAAAACTGGGTACGACTTCTGTTGTTTTGATACGACTTCTAAATAGAAGTCGATCCAAGAATAAACGGTAAGAAAACGGTAATGTTATCGTTCGTGGAAGAGTTGGATTATGGGAGTAAAAAGTGGATCATTGACTGATCGCGTTTTACTACTTTTGATAACGTTAAAATTAATTAATAAATAAGAAAATAAAAAAAAAATCTTTATTTAATTAAATAATTTTTCTTTAAATAATTAAGTGACACCTCACCTGGCTCGAATCGGGCGGCGGCGGCGCGCGTGTGGTGGTCCAGTGTATGAGTCCTCACCCATGCGCACAAAACTTGGTACCCCTTGGGGCCCAAACCTAATTCTCAAACATGCACTATTTATACACTTCTAATGAAGTGCTCCTATCCCATGTGAACTCCAAACAATCACACACTTCACTTTTCAATTTTTATATAATTTCATAAAAGTTCCAATTATATTCCCCCACTTGAAATTTTTAAAAATATTTTCTCAAGCAATATCAAACAACTATAAGACAGTGCTTGAGCAAAGATATTTTTCGATTTGAATCTTGCGCAGTGAATACGATTTAGATTTTACTAGAGTGACTCGAAGTCTTGAACTCTATCTCTAACATCGTACCACGCACTAATCTTTCAAGGATGTATTCAAATAAGCATGTGTGTTAATGGTCATGCACGTCTATCCTAGTATAGTGAACGATCTAGAAATTTTACTCCAAATTTCATAGGAAGCTGCCTCACTCCCACATTCACATAGGTGAGTTTATCAAGAGTACTCCTGTAGCTCGGTTCTCCACTCCACATAGAGTATAGATCTCATTAAGAGTTTCTATTAACTCATCATCTTATCGCTTCAAGACTTCATGATTCTCATATAACAATAGCATGATCAACACATATCACCTCATAACTTGTTATTACCCGTTGAACCTAATTCTTGGGATCTCCAGTCATTAGGTTGGGTTACCATTATGGGTAACTCATCTTTCTAAAGGCAATAGTCTCATTCCTTTCGAAGTTTTATGGACTTTCTCTCTAGCTAGTCCTTTCGTTAAAGGATTTGCTAAATTGTCATCAGTGCGTACATCAATCCTTACTTTTATACTAAAATAATTGAAAGTATTAGAATTAAAATAATAATAAATTTGATACAGTATACGACACACATTAGAAAATGCTTAAATAAATATTGAGGTGCATGAAAGGGACTCTCAATACTGGTCTAGTATTGGGAAAATTAGGTAATTTTAAAGAAAATGTGACTAATTAAGTTGACTAGAATATGCTGCAAATCTAGACACTAGAAGATCCTCAACACTGGATATGTGTTTACTATGCTTGGAGGTTATGTGAGTTGGAAATCTAACCTTTAAAATGTTGTTGCTCTACCATTCACTAAGGTTGAATATGTGGCAGCAACAGAGGCAATAAAGGAGGCCATTTGGCTTATATGGCTTGGTATCAAGATTGATGAGTTGATTGTTCTTAAAGTGCTATTCACCTTATCAAAAATTCCATATTTCCTGAACGGTCAAAGCACATAGATATCAATCTACATTTTATAAGAGATATCATTAGTATCAAAGAGATTTCAATCAAAAAGATTCACACCAATGAGAAATCGACTAATATGTTCACCAAGAGTATAACAAGAGAAAATTTTAGGCATTACCTAACCTAAACTTGTTGAACATTGAAGAGCACTAAAAGTCTTTAGTTTTTCAAAGGCACAATAGATGGAACGACAGAGTGATGAGCGCTTAACTCTTGTGTTCTCTTTTGTATTTCTCTATTGTTGAAGATCGAATAAAGTTTGACCAAAGGGCAGTTCCTCTCGGGAATCAGTTACCACAAAAAAGGTGATTCTAAAAAATAGGAAGTAAGTCATACAATTACCTAACTCTATCAGACAATTCTAAAAAATAGGAAGTAAAAGTCATTTCTATAAAATTGTTTGAGGTTTCAAAGGCACATTTGACCATTTGGATCACACAGTTTCTCACTCACTATGTTAACTACTACTAATTACTTCAGTCAATTGAGTTTATAAGAGTGTATATATCCAAGTCTATATATGTCAGTTAATTCAGGTACTGAATTACCTAACTCAAGTTTGAAATGTTTCTGGTATCACCTGTCACCTCTTTCTCAAGATAACTTACCAATGATCCAAACTTGTACACAATTCAAGATAATATGATTGATTTCTGTTTGATATAACAAAACTCTAAAATATGCAATCTTTTCAGACCACAAATAACATAAGATTGACAAAAAGAAGCCATGAGTAAAATTTTCAAATCTTGTTATGACATATTAATGATATGCTGCAGTGAAATGAAACCATTCACAAACTCAATATAACAAAGCCTAACACAATTTATTTATTTATTTATTTATTTTTTAAAAAAATCATACATTGGAGTTTTTCTTTTTCCATTATTATTTCATACATCCTTGGGTCTTTCGTTTTTCATAATCATAATTCAACATGTTAATTTATTTGGTTTGTTTCTTAAAGAGTTTTGTTTGATGTTTCTGTAAGGAGAAGGTGAATATTAATTCAAACTAAAACATATATATGTACTTTGTTTTGGAAAGTGATTTCGAAATGTCTCATTTAAGACCTACCTTTTTTCTTTTAATTTTTTGTCCAAGTGGTCCTTTGGCCATTGATTCTATTTTCTGATTATGCATATGTGACTTAAAATACATTTACAAAAATCACTTGGTATATGCTTATAAAATTATGCTATATACACATCATCTGAATTTATATACCAATAATAATAATAATAATAATTGTAATAATAAATAAAGGCAAAAAAATTACTCAAATTTTACATTATCAAGTCTAGGGTGTTAAAAAAATTTCAGAACTATTGAGATTATAAACTCAATGACTTTTGTTTAATTCTATTACATTTTACTAACATGACAATTGTCCATATATTAAACCGTATTCTCAAACTTAATTTATATAAAATCGTGTCCCTAAATTTTTATAGAGGTCAACCCATTTATAAACATGTCGTGTTTGTGTTTCATTTTCTAACACAATTATTAAACGGGTGATGTTCAAGTCAAACGTATACCTATTATACATCACAACATGAATACTACTCGAATTCTTACCCTATCAAGATTTGGGGCAAAAATCCTAACCTAAAAATAATAATATGGTATTCTTTTCTTTTTTGGGTTGAATTCTTCCATTTATCACAAACTAATTTCAACAGCTTTTAACCAAAAACAGAAAAAAGGCCACCATCCACTCAATCTCATTACCTATTCCTCTCCTTCTTTCTTTCTTTCTCTCTCTCGTTCGCCATAGCCTCCACACTCCTATTTCTCTCTCATACACACAAAAATGGTTGCTTTGAATGTCATAACCCCAATCACCACCACCACCAAATCTTTCCACCGTAGATATAGATACCCTCTAACCACAACCACCACCACCACCAACACCCTCCATTACCCATCTCTCCCTCACCAATCCACAGCCGCCATTACCAATGCCCACAAAGCTTTCCCCTTTTCACTCAACCCCATCTGTCGCATCCACCATCTTCTTCCCAGAGCAGCCTCCTCCTCCAACGGAGAAGAAGCAGAACCAGCTTCTCCCCTTTCAACCCCAACCCCAAAATCGAAGGCCACTCAGGTTCAGCTCGCCATTGTTTTCGGCCTCTGGTATTTCCAGAACATTGTCTTCAACATCTACAACAAGAAGGCTTTGAATCTCTTCCCATTCCCATGGCTTCTCGCTTCTTTTCAACTCTTTGTGGGTTCCATTTGGATGGTAGCTCTCTGGTCCTTAAAGCTCCAACCTTGCCCCAAAATCACTAAACCCTTCATTGTTGCTCTCCTTGGACCTGCATTGTTCCACACAGTAGGTCACATTTCAGCTTGCGTTTCATTCTCCAAGGTAGCTGTTTCGTTCACCCATGTCATCAAATCTTCAGAGCCTGTTTTCTCTGTTGTATTCTCCTCTTTCTTAGGTGATACATACCCTTTAAAGGTATGGCTCTCTATTCTCCCCATTGTTATGGGTTGTGGTTTAGCTGCAGTGACTGAGGTTTCTTTCAATCCCCAAGGCTTGTGGGGTGCTTTGATTAGCAATGTTGGGTTTGTTTTGAGGAATATTTACTCCAAAAGGAGTTTACAGAGCTTTAAGGAAGTAAATGGGCTTAATTTATATGGTTGGATTAGTATAATTTCACTGTTTTATCTATTTCCAGTGGCCATTTTTGTGGAAGGGTCTCAATGGGTTCAAGGGTATCACCAGGCCATTGCTGCTTCTGCTGGAAAACCTTACACATTCTATACATGGGTTTTGATCTCTGGTTTGTTTTACCATCTTTACAATCAATCTTCATACCAAGCTCTTGATGAAATTAGTCCATTGACATTTTCTGTTGGGAACACAATGAAGAGGGTGGTGGTTATAGTGTCTACTGTTTTGGTGTTTAGAAATCCAGTTAGGCCTCTTAATGCTCTTGGATCAGCCATTGCCATTTTTGGAACTTTCTTGTATTCACAGGCAACATCTGGATCAAAGAAAAAGGCAATTGAAGAGGAAAAGAAGAACTGAGTTTCTTAACCCATAATGATGTTATTTTGTCATTCTGTTTTTCTTTTTTGTTTTTGATTTGTTGTAGCCTATAGGCTTAAATAGAAGTTTGATTCAGCAAGGTTTATGATTTTTCATACTTCTATTATATTCAATTAAGTTTGAGTTAATAAACTTGTATCTGTTCAGATCAATTAGCCTGGCTATATTCAATTAAGTTGAGTTAATAAATGAGTGAAGGACTGAACCACATTAGCTCATATGATAAGAAAACACAACAAAGGCTTGTTGTGGCTCACTTACTCACTCTTTCACTTTTTTTGCCGCCATTGTCGTCAACAAACCACCACCTAGGGAAAGGGATGCACACGGGGCGGGGAATTGGCGGGAAGTGCTCCTTTGTCCCCTTCCCCGTTAAAAATTTTAATCTTCATCCTTGCTTATTTTTCATAGGTGATGGGATAGGAAATCTCTTAATGGAAGCTAGGACAAGGCGGGGACTCCTCTAATAAAAAAAAATAAAATTTATAATAAAAATTTAAATATATAAAAATATTAAATAATATAAAAATTAAAATATTACATATTAATTTTATTCAATAAACTAATTATTATCTAAAATTTAAATTTATAAAAAATATACTAATATATTAAAAAAAATACAAACATAAATTATAAAGCATAAAAAATTATTAGAAATATAAAATAAAATACTAAATGAGTTTCTCTCGGAACGAGCTGTGTTGTCTCTATTTCCACCCCGTTTAACATTCGAACACAAAAAATAATCTCCGTCCCCATCCTGTTTTCCATGGGAAAAATGTCCATCCCTACCACCACCTCTTCCACCGTTGCTACTTGCTACCTTTGGCTCTCGAGTAGCATAATACATATAGGTCAATGAACACATTTGGGATTCCAACAATCTCGAGCTATCTGTGATATCAGTTAGCTTGTTAGTATCAGGTTATCTTCGAGACAAGGTTAATCTCCCAATCAATTCGAGTGCGAATTTCATTCATCATCATAATTGTCAAAATTGTTACAAATTTCATTCCATGACCCCGGCCCCAGTCCCGGACACTGACCATGACGCTGATCCCAAATCCGAATCTAAAACTAGCTTAAATAAAATCAAAAAATAAAAATAAAAATTATAAAATACACTTTTATTTTCTGTTTTTAAAATTCAAAAACAAAAATAGTTATAGAACACATTTTTATTTTTTAATAACAAAATCTTAAAAACACAAATTTTACTTTCATTTTTGTAAAAATTAAAAAACAAAAGTGTTACCTACTGTTCCTAATTTTTTGTTGTTGTTGTTGTATATTGTTATATAATTTTTTTTTTTTTTTTTGAAAAAACAAAGAATAATTAAATAAAAAAAATTGTTTTAGCAATTTTTTTTAGGAAACTTACAAAAATATTGGAATTTGGGTTAATTTTTACAAAAATATTGTCACACGAAAATCTTTTCAAAAATACTGTGTTTTTATAAAACACCAGTAAAACACAAAACAAAACAACTCAAAACAACAGTAGAACAACTAAAAAACACCAGTAGAATACCAGTGAAAACTTAACACGATATAGTACTAGAGTATGAAACTTATAAAAAACACAGTAAAAAAGTAAAAAATACCGTCTGACAGTATTTTTATAAAAAAATGACAAAAGTTAGTATAACATGTAAATTTCTCTTTTTTTTTTTTTTAATATTTCCTTAACAAAAAGAAAATGTATTAATGTTTTTATTATCAGTAAGTAAACAGAGTCTCAAAAAAAGGGATTAAGGATCAAAATCAAATTCCATTTTTTTTAAAAAAAAAAAGAAAAAAAAATTCTGCATATTTTTATAATATTAATTATATTTGTATATAAACAATTAGTTTGAAAATCTTTTTTCTTTTGAGTTTTTCTGAGAAAGAAAAGCCATTTCTCATCTCCAAGATTTCTTCTCTGCTTTTCAACTTCAAAGGAAACTCTTGTTCACTAGTTTATCTTCTCTCTGCTTCGATTACAACCTCATTGGTTTGCATTTTCTCCTCCATTTTCTCTTTAATTCTTATTATTCTGAAAAGTTTCATTTCAAGATTATTGTTCAAAAAGAAAGAAAAATGCCATGCATTTTCTTAATTTGATTTGTTTATTCTGTTAATAATACATACTAAATAATCTTGAAGCTTCATTAATCATTATGTTGATTTCTATTACCACCTGTTTGACTAAATTCCTTATTAGTCTTTTTCTTTCAAGAGTAAGCCTTGTTTAATCCTTGGTGTGATTTTAGGACAGTTTTAATATAAGAAAGTCTATTTATGGTTAATGCAGATCATGGCAAGTTTTTGTAATTTGCCAAGAAACATATTGGGGAGAATTATGTTATTGGTACCTCCTGATTCTGTGCTTCAGTTTAAATTTGTGAACAAGTTTTGTTATTCGCTGATCTCGGGTTTAATCAAAGACCAGAAATTTGTTTCCAAGCACCTCTTCATTACCAAAAACCAGTCCTCTGCATCCTTACTTTTCAAAAGGCCTTTCATCCATGTCGATGATCACTTAATCAAATACCCGTTATTGACTATAATATATGATGATGATGATGATGATGATGATGATGGTGATGATGATGATGATGATGTTAAGTTGTTCTATTCAGTTGTACCTGTCCCAGGATCTATTAGTTTACCTCTTATTCATGATGAAAGGTGCAATGATGAGAATCAATGGAATCGGTTTTATCACTGCGACGGACTCATTTTGCAAGTAAATCCTCTTGGGAGAATGATGTTATGCAATCCTTGTTTGAAAGAATCCATGATTCTCCCACAACCAAGGAACACTACAATTAAAGGTCCTTATACCAACATAGGATTTGAATTTGATTCTAAAACCAATGATTACAAATGTGTCGCCATCTGGTTCGACGATGAAGACTATGCATTTGAGGTATACACAGTTGGTTCTGATTCTTGGAGAGAGATCAACATGTCTCAAGATGTAATAGTTGGTATTATGGGTGCTAAATTACAAGATGGTTTATGTTGGAATGGTGTTTGTTACTGGTTTGTTGTGTTTGATGATACATATGAAAATGTCCTGACTTTTAATGTGAGTAATGAGGAATTTGACCTCATAAGGGATTTGCCAGTTGGTGAACTTTTGGTGTCTGATGATAGGCCTCACCTATCAGTGTGGAATGATTCACTTGTTTTGTGTTGGAGAGACACTGACAACAACCTTTGCATCTCCACCATGGATGGTACCAAAAATGTTCAGCTTCCAACATTAGACTGTCATTTTCGTGTTTTACCATTTTCCAAGAATGATGACTTTTTAATCAAATTCTGGAGAGATTATGGGACTCAAACACAGTTTGTGTCTTGCAACTTTCCTAGAGGAATTTCCATGATTTTTTATGTTTTAGCTAGAAACATAGCTGCTTTTTTTGAATGTTTCTATGTCAAGACTCTGGTTTCCATTAAGAGAAGAGGTGAAGTTGATCAAAAATAGTTTTTGTGTTAGTGATCTCAACATGTAAAGTTTTTATGTTTTTGGAATGATTGATGATACTGTTTATTTGTTTATAAAAGAGTTGTGTAATACTTCTTTGACCATCTGTGACCAAGTTACCATCTTTTCAAATAATTGCATTTTCAACATTCAAATCTTTTATTTTCATGTTTTATATGAATACTAACAATCTAACATATACTATTTAAAGCTTATTATACCCTATAATTGACCATAAGATCACGTTATGTATTCATCATTTTCTCTTTAAGAGAGAGTGAGAGTATTTGTTTTAGTTCTCAATTATAAACTTGTTATTTCATGCTTTCCCAACAAACGCAAACCAGCTCATCCAACTTATACTTGTTCTTTGAGAAGAACCAGTTTTTCACCAACCACACTATAAGAAAAATGACTTTTTATTATTTTTTTTTTTTTTAATTTTATTGGTTTAACTTTGAATTAAAATAAGAGACAATTTTCCTCAATCAGACACACAACGTTGAAATACGTTGCCTAATTAAAAAAAAAAATTAAACATGTATTGCATTTAACATTACCTAATTGAATCTAACGAAAAAAAATTTAATTAGACATGTATTACACGTAACATCAATCTAGTTTATATAAATTTAAAAAAAATTGAATGTACATTTTTTAAGTATTAATTAGAAAGAATAATAAATGTAATCTTTTAATTAATTTTTTAATTATTGTATTGTTATAATTTGAGTAATTTGCGGCATAAGTACTTCTTAGTTATAAATAAATATATAAGTTAATTTTTTAGCGGTATTAATACCTAAGTTATATTTTTGGAACCCTGTAGCTACCTGACCATTAAATATTAAGTCATTATCCAAGTGTAATTTTCTTATTGGTATATTTAAATCAATTTTTTTAAAAAAATAAAAAATTTAATGACTTGAACTAATTAAAAATTGTCACGTGGTAATTTATGTAATACTAATCTAAAAACAAAAAATAAATTTTAAAGATCAAACTCCATTATTCCAAAACTAATCTCTCAATATTAGTTATACTAGTATCTACCGAGCCACAACTTTGAAATTGAATTTTGTGAGAAAGAAAGTCCATTTCTCATCTCCAAGATTAATTCTTTGGTTTTCAACTTCATCTTCTCCCTGCTTCGATTACAACCTCATTGGTTTGTATTTTCTCCTCCATTTTCTCTTTAATTCTTATTATTCTGAAAAGTTTCATTTCAAGATTATATATTGTTCAAAAAGAAAGACAAATGTCATGCATTCTCTTAATTTGATTTGTTTATTCTGTTAATAATACATACTAAATAATCTTGAAACTTCATTACTCAGTATGTTGATTTCTATTACCACCTGTTTGATTAAATTCCTTATTAGTCTTTTTCTTTCAACTTCAAGAGTTTGATATATATGTGTGATTTTAGGACAGTTTTAATATATGAAAGTCCATTTATGGTTAATGCAGATCATGGCAAGCTTCTCTGATTTGCCAAGTGATATATTAATGGAAATCTTGTTCTTGGTACCTCCCCATTCTGTGCTTCAGTTAAAATTTGTGAACAAGTTTTACTATTGGGTGATCTCGGATTTCATCAACAACCCAACATTTGTTTCCAAGCACCTCTCCATTACCAAAAACCAGTCCTCTACATCCTTAATTTTCAAAGGACCTTTAGTCCGTGTTAGTGATCACTTAATCTCATACCCATCATCGACTGTAATATATGATGATGATGATGTTGTGGTGAACTATTCTGTTACACCTATCACAAGATATATTAGTTTACCACTTATTCATGATGAAAGGTGCAATGATGAGAATCAACATAATCGGTTATATCACTGCGATGGACTCATTTTACAAGTAAATACTCTTGGGAAAATGATGTTATGATCAAGATTGCACAGTTGAGGTCTACACACTTGGTTCTGATTCTTGGAGAGAGATCATCATGAGGGAAAACATTAAGGACATTATTAGAGGTACTACACTTGAAGATGGTTTATGTTGGAGAGGTGTTTGTTACTGGCTTGTGAAGTTTTTTAATGATAAATATAAACATATACTGACTTTTGACATGAGGGATGAGAAATTTGGCCTCATCTTAGATTTTCCACTTGGAGCTTTGCTCACTTGTCATTTGCCTCACCTGTCAATGTGGAATGATTTACTTGTATTGTGTTGGAAAGCCAATGCCAATACCCTTTGTATCACAACCTTGAATGGTACCAAATATGTTCACCTTACAAAATTTGAAAATCAAGTTCGTGTGTTACCATTTTCGAAGAAGGATGATATTTTAATCAAAGTCTGGAGAGATTCTATGACTGAAACGAAGTTGGTGTCTTACAACCTTCTTAGACACATGTGTAGAGAGTTTGTTTGGGATGGAAACACATTTGCTTTTTTTGAATGTTTCTATGTTAAGAGTTTGGTTTCTATTAGGAGCTTTTGATCCAAATACAGATTTTGAGTTGATTAAAAATTGTAATGTATTGATTCAGTTTTTGTGTTAGTGATCTCAACATGTAAAGCTTTTGTGTTTTTGGAGTAATTGATGTGTGATACTTCTTTGAACATCTGTGACAATGAGAAATTCCTTCTTTATTCAATTTCAAATGAGTAAATTTTCAACAAAGCAGGAAAGATGACATGGTTTTTTATCCCACCAATTAAATCTTTTATTTTCATTGTGCATATATTATCAAAATAATAATAATAATAATAATAATAATAATAACAATATATACCTTGTGTTTTCATAAAAAAAATATATTTAGTACCTTGTATTTTTAATAACTAGTAAATATCCCGCGCTTCGTGGCAGATATATAAAATATTTTAAATTATGTATAAAAAACAAATTGTGTATTTTAATTAATAATAATTACTTAGTAAAATTATATTAAAATTTAACTTTACTATTAAAAAATTTATGACATAAATACTTAAAATATTAAATTTGTTGCTAATAAATACCGAAATTCAAAAAAAAAAGTAGCATAAATCTTCATTCATGGTTTAATTATTATTCTGGTGTGTGTGTTAAGTTCTGGGTTCGAATTTTATTGCATGTGTTTTTAATGTTTGAGTTTTAGTGTTTTATTGGGGTTCTAATATTTGGGTTTGTGTTTATGAGATCTGTTTTTTTATTTACTTATTTTTATAGATTTTGAGAACTGAAATTTGATGTTGTTTCTATTGATTATTGAGATTGAGAGTTTGATTTTTCACACAGGAATTAAAGTTTGCCTTTTCGTTGCATTGATTGAAAAATATTATAGTAGAAAGTTTATGGAATGAGAATTTTGAATATATAAAAATAGAATCAAAAAATAGCATTTGAATCGAGAATCAAAGTTTATTGTACTTTATAAAAAAAATTATTGTTAATCTCTTTACAAAAAAAAAAAGTTTATTGTAAAGATAATATAGCTGGAAGAAGATGAAAAAATTGATTTTATTTCATTTAATATGTATATAATATTTTTTTCTTTTTTGAATAATATGAATTTATTTTAATTAATTTTTGTTTTTTAAAATTATTTTTTCTAAAAGAATTATTAGTTTGGCCAATACTATATTTACATGTGACACTTTATTGATCAACTAACATAACGATAAATTAAGTGTTAAATTTATGAATTTGAGGATATCAATAGGAACTACAATGATGACATCAATTTTATATGATTGGAATATAAAAATAATGCATTATGAAAAATTTTGATTCGTAATCTTACACCTGTTTCTTCTTCTACATAATCTCACACCTGTTTTTTTTTTGTTCAATTCATAATGTTTGATTCATAATAAATTTTTTCTATCTATAAAAAAAACAATTTTCCTATATATAGTTATGAATACAAATCTATATATATATATAACTAATTGAATAATTATTTAATTTTAATATTACTAATTTAGTTTATATTTATTATTATGTGTTTTTTAAAAAATAATTAATTTAAGACATATATTTTAGTAGAAAATATATTAAAATAATAGTAAAATATTTTGTAAATTTATGCTTTAATAAAATATTAAAAAATTAAAGAATTAAGGAGAAAAAAGAAAAATAACTTTAAAGAGATTTTAGACCACTACGTCACCGCCTCATACTTATCTTTTATATAGATATATAGATATAGATACTTATTTAATATTTTATAGTTTGAAATCGTATATATTTGGTAATCAAAATAAAATTTTATGAAAAAAAAATTAAATTTAAACTATTAAATATGTATAAATTTAAAATACAGGTAGGACACCCTAATAAAAATAGTATGAAGCTTGCTGTCCTTAATTCTCTAGTTGAAGAAGTTTTTTATCAAATACACAAGAACACTAATACAAAATGTATAAGTTTTCAAAATGTATAATTTTTTTTTGTGATTATATTATTTTTGTTCTACATTTATGTAAAAAAAAATATAGATTAGTATCAAAACAAGTAAATAATAAAAAATAAAAAAAATCTATTATTTTATAATAATTATAACTTATTTGTAAAGCTTTTATTGCTGACTATTTGGAGACTCTAAAGTAGTGTAACATTCCCGCTTCAAGCCTTCATTGGGTCCTTACACCGACGGAATGAATGACTCTTATAGACGAGTACGTCACTCTGGCTACTTCATGGACTGATGACTGACCCTACAGATCAACACAAGTGTTTCCAGCGTGCTTTGTCCTCACTCACACGCTTCCTGGGAAAACTTCCCAGGAGGTCACCCATCCTAAAATTGCTCCAGGTCAAGCACGCTTAACTGTGGAGTTATTTTGTGATGGGCTACCGAAAAACAAGATGCACCTTGTTGATATAGGTAGTACCAATCAATCCATTTAAGCCATCTTCAACTGTGTAGTCCCATGCCTACACAGTCTTAGAATCATCCACTTGACCTTCCCCAAGCGGTGTGGGATTGCACAACTTACCCGGTATTTCCCCTTACGGATCACGGGACTACTGACTGTCACAATCACCCCCCTTACGGGGTCCGACGCCCTCGTCGACCACACTTCCGGCTGGGTCAAGGCTCTGATACCATTTGTAATGTCCCCGCTTCAAGCCTCCATTGGGTCCTTACACCCACGGAATAATGGCTCTTATACACAAGTACGCTACTCTGACTGCTTCCTGGATTGATGACTGAACCTACAGACCAACACGAGTATTTTCAGCGTGCTTTGTCCTCACTCGCACGCTTCCTAGGAAAACTTCCCAGGAGGTCACCCATCCTAAAATTGCTCCAGGTCAAGCACGCTTAACGGTGGAGTTCTTTCGTGATGGGCTACCGAAAAACAAGATGCACCTTGTTGATATAGGTAGTACCAACCAATCCATTTAAGTCCTCTTCAACTGTGTAGTCTCATGCCTACATAGTTTTAGAATCATCCACTAGACCTTCCCCTGGCAGTGTGGGATTGCACAGCTTACCCGGTATTTCCCCTTACGGATCACGGGACTACTGACTGTCACAATTAGTAGGGTTGTTAAAAAAAAATTACAATCCGTCCAACCTAAATAAACTGCTCAAATCAAATTGAATAAACCGATAAAAAACACAACTCAAATAACTTTACGAAAAATTCAAATCGCCCAATGAATATATTGGGCAGGTTGAATATTATTCTAACCCACCCAAATAACCTGAATAAATGGAATAGATCGATTTACATTTTTTTTACTAAAATTATCTATAATATAATATATGAATTACGTCTAATAATTAAACCATTTTACATTTAAAGTTTGTATTTTATAATACTTAATTTGAAATTTAAAATTTATAGTTGATAATTTTGATGGTGTATGAATATTGAAGTTGAAACTTAGAATTTACATATGAATCTATTTTTTGAAAAATATTGTTAAATACTTCAATGTTTATTCAATTTATATTTATTTTTTAACATTAATTTAAACTATAACTATTTTAATCTTAAAAGGTGTATACTATACATTTATTTTTCCAAATCAATTATTTGAACACTAAAAACTAATAATATTGAAAAAAAATAATAAAAATCAATTTAAACGGATTAATCCGATCAAAATCATTGGACAAGTTGTATTTTTTTTTTTTTTATTGGACGGGTTACAATTAGATATTTGCAATCTAATATTTATATTGAGTTAGTAAAAATACACTATAACCCGACCAAACCGATTGATGTAGAAGAAATAGCATAAGTAAACAAACATAGGTGGTGTCCAAATACTAATCTTACACAACTCACAAATAAATATATAGAGAAATAGGAGGCAATACATAGCGTAACAAACAAAAGCAACAAAGAATCCTTTCCTCACATAAGCAAGATACCAAAAAATATCCTAATCCAACAAAACTCAAACAAAACAAGCAAGAATGATGTTCGAAAAGCTCACACCTCCCTCGCTCCGCAGCTAATTCAAAAATACCAATCTCTATTTAGGGTTGGTTCCACTTCTTTCTTTGTCTTTCTTGTTTTAATCTCTCTCAAAGGGAGGGCTCTTTCTCAAATTCATATAAAAATATTTGTCTTCTGTTTCGGTTTTCTCATTATTTACTACTACTCTTCTCTCGCTTTGCTTTATTTAATCATCTCATTTGTGTTCTTGTTTTTTTTTTTTTTTGGCTGGCTAAGAATTTTGGATTGTGGTGGATTCTAAGAAAGTGCTCTACTAATGGAAGAAGGTAATTTTTATAAGTTTCATTATTATGTATATAATTAACAATGGAAATTCTACATGAAAATCTTCATTACTTGATTTGATGTCAAAGAAATGTATGTTGATATAACTAGTTACTAGGTTTTATGGAGGGGATGGGGGTAATATTTAGTAAGGGAAACACCACATATGGAGGATGCATATATAAATATATCATTATGAGTTGGTAGACTTATACCCTTTTTGAGAATTTAATTGAAATTTGATGTAAAACTAAATGCCTAATGCCCTAAAAAAATTGAGGGTAATTTTATGTTAAGCACTAAGTAGTGGGGGCAGGGGAATTTGTATGCTCGATTGTAGATAAATACTAATTTCAACGAATCTATATTTAAGAATTTGGTGACTACTTAATGTTGCTTAAAAAAATTTACATTCATAACAGTCATAAGGTTGAAATTGGTTATTCAATTTGTTGTTGAATAGGGAGGATGGCATCCACTTCACATTCGATGAGAAGTGGTGATAAAAGAAAGAGGAAGCTGACAGAGGTAAATGCTTTTTCAATAATAAAGTTTTTGGAATTTTTTTCACACTTATGGTGGTGTTGCAAATCATAATGCATTGGATTTACTGGGGAAAAACAGTTGAAGGACGCAATAAATGAAACTCCAGACAAGAAACTCGACAATAATGGAAGAATGGCTGACGTTGAAGATGCCCGGTTGGAGTTCCGGTCGTACCCGGATGATGCATGGTACACTGTTCGGGTTCTGGTGGAAGGGGATTACAGTGACGTTCTAAGAATCAAGTACTGCAATTTCCCTGATGATGGGGACAGCATTTTCCGAACAGCTGAGTTCAAGGACCAAGATCATTTTAAAGACTTCGCTTCTAGGTTTAGACCCGTATCTTCTCAGCTTCAAGACTCTGAGTGCTCCCTGGTTGCCCGGGGTTTGCTTGTGTCCGCTTCACATCACTTCAAGACTGATGACATTCGCTTCTACGACGCAATTGTTGAAGAGGTGGATCATTGTGAACATTCTTTTGCAAATGGAGAAGAAGAGTGTTTGTGCTCTTTTATTCTATCCTGGCTACATGGTCCATTGGCTGGATACATTACTGCTGAAAGACTTGAACAAATTTGCAGAGTTCATCATAGGGACGAAATAGATTCGGTTGTAGCTTCTTTTTTAAGTAAGGTGAAGGCGAAACTCAAAACTGGTTCTTGCAGATCTAATCATCAAGTCACCAGAGGTGTCACTCACAATAATCATGGGGAACCCCCAATGATGAAAATTTCACACAATCTTAGTTTTTCTCACCATTTAAAGCAGGAAACAAAGTTCACCAAGTGGATTTTGAGTGATACCTTGTTATCCAAATGGGCTATTGGTCGTCCTTGTGAAAAGACTGGGCAAGACATTGACATTGGAGGAGTCAAAAACTATTTGATTTTTGTTGATAACATTGACAAAGACTTGACCCATATCGAAATCATGGAGTTCATAAAGGAAAAGGTGTCGGTCGCATCTCAAGCGTTTCTTTTTCCTAGTTTGTCATCAGATGTTTGTACTCGAGTCTGTATTATGTTGGATACCCAAAGTCACTTTGAGAAGTTATGTAACTTTCTGAGTAATCCAGATCATATTATTGTGTCTTTAAGTGGGAGGCCATGGGTAATGACCGAAACAATGAAAGTGAATGATTCTCTTCGAGCTTCAATACTAAGCCTCTCACTTTTATCTCAGGAAAGGAAAAGGAACAATGGAAGTAGAGATGAATTGAAGGTTGTCCATTCAGGAAGTGATGAATACAGGTTAGCTAAGCATCTAAGCAATTTGTACAAGGACCTTTCTAATCAAGAGAAGAGACTGCAGAAGAGGTTGATTGTTGAAAGTTAAAGTGTTTCCTTGCTGTGCATAACAAATCAATAGGAACTCGACAGTAACAAACTAGATATGGATAGCTTAACAATGACTCGACTTCAAAGCCTAATTGCAGTGGAACCAAGTACCGGAAAATATTACATGCTCCCCTTGGAACACTGGTAAGCTATTGCTGAACATTCTTAACTATCTTTGAATACACAACAAACAGTCTATTAATTTGTTCTAGATTATCAATTTAATATGCCCTTAATAAGCATGCCAGACCCGTGTTATAAAAGGGCAACATGGATTATTGTGTAGTTGCTGATATCGCATATGGTAGCTGAGATACAGGATAGGATAGGATAGATTGTTAGGAATTACATACTACGGCTTTTACAAGTAGTTTTCGGCTTTTAAAAGCTAAAAAACTCCACAGTATCGGGTAGGTGTCTTCATAGTTTAGTTTTTCAATTAAGAAAGCTCATTGGGATGAAGCTACTTCGGGTAGCTTTTTAGGAAAGAGCTTTTCAAAAAAACATTCTCCAAACAAGCCCATAGTAATAGCTGCTGCTTGCTCAATAATGTGTTAATGTAATTTTCAATTTTCTTCTTTGCTTTAACGATTTTTTAGTTAGGATAGATGTGGGAGGATAATTGTGAAGTTTCTTCATTAGTACAACACAATTCACGGAAGTATATATATCATCAGCTTCATCTTTTCTTTCATTTTCTATGATATAACATTCATTCTATTGATGAAGAAATTTATCATTACATTAGTAAACATTCACAAGCTTATTTGGATTAGGTTTCCATAGCTCATAATGATTGTGGTTCTGTTGAATGCTCATATTTATGTTTTCATTGAAGTATTTCATAGCAAGTTTTGTTATTATTGTTTCATTTTGACTCATTTCATTTCATTATTTATGTTGGTCTATTTTTGTTTATTAATACAGGTACAAATATGAGGAGAGTTCCATCAAGAAGTATTTGGGAGATTAGACAAAGCAGTTAGTATGTTGTTTTGTTTTGTTGAGATGAGAATAAAACAAAGCATGTGTAAATATTCTTCCTTTTTTTCTTTGTGTATTAAAAACAATGACTTTAACATGAGACATAAAGGCAAAATATGTAGTATTTACAATCTGTATCTACTAAATTAACTTAGGTAACAATTGAACAACATTTATTTTATTCTTTTTTGTTTTATACATTTAATCACACACCAAATTACCACATATCCAATTATCAAAACCCTTTCAACATTTATTTCAATACTGCCAATATAGGAGCAACACTAACTCTGTAAATGTGCACCAACTCGTCTTTCAAAATATGAATTTCGGTGTAAAAATTGTGTTATATTTGGTATAAAAAATAGATTTGTAGTAGACTTATATCAAATTTTAGTATTGTGTTTCAATGTATAATTGTAAAAGTTTGGTGTAAAATTTAATATCTAATTAATGTTTTTATTAAAAAAAATAAAACTAATAACTTTTTATTATCAATTTTATTATTATTTTAAGACTAATTAGGATTTTTACTTCCGAATTTTGACATGTAACAAATTATGCTACGTGATTGAGATTGTTAGATTTTTGAACTTTTTTCTAATTTTAGTAAAAAAAAGTCTAACATGAATGAAAATTCAAGGGGCATAATTTAGTATATGTCAAAGTTTGAGGGGCATGATTTGGTAGATATTAAAGTCTGGGGATCATAGTTTAGTAGATAAACAATCACTGAAATAGTTTAATTGAATGAAATTAAACAAAAGTCTTTAAATATAACAATCTCAATAGTTCAGGGAGAATTTTTTACGGCCAGAAAAGTTCAAATAGCATGATTTGGTACATGTTAAAGTGTAGGGGATAAAAATCTTAATTAGCCTTATTATAATATGTAAGATAATAATAAAAAAAAAATTATAATTTAATGTTATAGTTAATTATACTAATAAAATAATACAAATGATATAAATATAAATAAAAAATAGTATTTATTGTGATGTAAATTTTATATCATAGCAAATGTTGTGCTAAAATTGACATAAATTTTACTATGCGCTACATTTACATTATTTTTTAGTACATCATTAAATGAGTTTATATTTTAACTTTTCATTACTTATTTACATTGCAAAAAAAAAAGGAGAACTTTTATAAAACTTTTACAATTTTTATATAAATAATTTAAGGAGAATAGCTTATCAGTTGGATCTTATCTAAAATGTTTTGGATCTTATCTAAAATGTTGGTACTTAGTATTGTCAGAAACTTGGGATTTGTGAATCGAATATGAGGTTGAGAACAAAAAAACAAAAACTTTCCTGCCAATTACTTGTTAAAATATGAAGTAGAAAAATTGTTAGTACTCATTAAAGAAATTAATATGATATTGTCTTGTTTTGGTTAGAACAAGACCAATACTTCATTTGTAATATTGGCTAAAAATGTATGGTTTTTTTATTGTGTTACTTATCATTTCAACTACTTTTTATCTTCGTAAAAATTAGTATTTTCTTAAGAAAAGCTAAAAGTCCTAATATTTTAGAACATGTAATATTATTATTGGTATAATTAAATATTACATCTCATATAATTTAATATAATATTTTTTATAAAGTATTGTTAATTATCGCAAGACGTTACCTTTAAATGATACTAAATATTACTTGTGCCTTATAACACTATTTTCTTAGAGGACTTTAATAACTTTCTGATTAGTCTGATGAATAAATCTGATACAAAGTACTTGTAAAATAAATTATTATTTTATTGAATTTTATTTTGTTAAAAAAGTATTATTTTTATTGTAGCGTAGTGTATCAATATATCAATTTACCTATATATATATATATATATTATATATATATATATAAATGAGAAGTATGAGGCGGTGACATAAAACTCTAAAATTCCTCTAAATAGTCATATTTGCTCTTTCCTTAATTCTCTCATTTTTTAATTTTTTATTAAATTTATAAATCTCTTAAAATCTATTTATTTTTTTTTTCAATTTTTTTTTTCTATTTACTATTAAAAAAACTTAAATATTTAAACCTAAAACAACATAATTAATTAATTATAATAAATCATTTACTGTAGCTTTTTTTTTTTTATATATATCTATTGTTTATTTTTCAATTTCATCATTAGAAAATTTGATATATATCTTTATATATTAAAAGTGGCTATCTAATAGCAATTCTTGGTTTAACAGTATATTCTCTTTTTATTCTATTAAATTTAAGTGCACTTTAACTCTAACGTTAATTTTATAAAATACACATTAAACCCCTAAAATATAAATTAAACCATTCAAAACGCTAATTCTTTCAAGCCATGAACTACCCAAGAAAACTACTCTCCCAAGTCGTCGACTAGGATTATGTGATCTGAGTCTGCAGTCTCCTCCCAATCCAAGCGCCCGTACACCATCACTTCGCTCCATGGAAATGGTATCGTTCCAGAAATATCATCACTTCACTCCATGGGGATGGTATCGCTCTAAAAAATCTCTAATCAACAACCATGGTGACAAAGGTGCAACATCCTTTAAACTTTCCAAAAGAGTCCATATGTGGTGACGGTTTTAAGCGGCTAATGTATCATAAAGTCCCTAATAGTAATGTTCTTACTATAATATATTTACTATACACTACAAGAAATGTCACTTTTGCCAGTACATTTTGGTGCTGGCAAAAGTTGGTATTGCGCCGGTAAAATAGAATTTACCTATGATGTGTTGGCAAAAGGGGGTTGGCAAATCAATATTGGTATTAAAACTTTTGCCACCATAAAATGAAAAGCTCTGGCAAAAAAGACTTTTCCCAGCGCATAAATGTGCTGGTAAAAGTTAGATTTTAGCCACTGTAAATGTACGCTGGTAAAACTTTAATCTCTTTACCAGCGCAGTTTGCGAAATGCACTGGTAAAAGTGACATTTCTTGTAGTGATAATCATATATCAGCAAGATGAGTTGAGGTCATTCTTTAAAAAGAAATGATAGTCTTTCATTTATTACATTTGAAATATCCATCTTCAAACTAATAATTATGTGGCTATAATAAATATGTATATGTTATTTTTTTTTATAAAAAAGATATATTATTATTATTATTATTATTATTATTATTATTATTATTATTATGTGATGTAGATTGCTCCATTAATTGCTATATGAGTTGCTATATGAATTTTCGTAAAAAATAAAAAAAAAATTACTTTAATATATAAAAATGAAATAATAATACACTTCAAATAAAAATAATGTGCTATTGGACTCCTCATAAGATAGGAATTAATATCCTTTATTCATTTATTTATTTTTAAAACAAAGTGATTAATAAATTTATTATTAATAATAATTATTAATAATAAATTTCAATTGATATAATGAATACAATAGATCGAATCAACAGAAACAGTGACAAACAGGACCACCTTCATTTTTACATATACCTCCTCTACAAGGCCCCTTCTTACACTCGGCGTCGCATTTAGTGGGATTCGACTCTGAATGAGGACATAAATCTGGACGCTTTGTGCTCTTGCAACATGCAAGGAGCATAGGATAATCTTGTCCTAGAGTACCATTGAAGCCTACAAAAACAAAATATATAGTATGAGTACTAATAATAATGAGAAATATAATTTCAATAATGCAAAAGGAACAATATAAAAAATATGTATATATTGAGACCAACCAAAGGAAGAAATGAGAATCCCCACAAGAAGAAGAGAAAAAATTTGAACTTTGGCCATTCTTCTTATTAATTATTTTCTGTCTCTTTTTGTTTTAGTTTTATGAAAATATGTTAGCTACCAAAGAGTATTATATACAGTGTGAAGAGATAATATTAATTAATTAAAATTTCTTTTTTGTTTTATTTCTTTAATTTTTGCCATAATTAGTGATATACGGATTTAAGTTTTGTTACAATATTGTTGGAGAATATATGATATATGGTTTTCTTAATATATATTTTTGTAATTTTAGGATAATATGTTCTTTGATTAGGAGGAGTTTTAGGAATTTAATTAGTTTTGGAAACAATTTGTATATACCAAATATAGATGATATGAAGAAATCTTTTAATAAATAAATTTTAAATTTTTGTTTTTGCATAAATAATTGGTATCTCTTTCTTTCGTCCCTGTTTCTTTTATTTGACAGGAATTCATATCTCTTTTTAAGTACTAAGAAAATAAGATTTTTAGTATTTATAAAAGCCTTACTCCATGCATTTAATTATGTCAATAAATTAATTTTTATTTAATACCAAAATATATATTATAAAATACAATAAATAACAGATTTATATTTGTAAAAAAATATATATTAATTATAGCCATTAATTCAACTCAATAATATTTTAAAAAAAAAATATATATATATTTTTTATGAACAAAATATAATTAATTAATATGATCAATTCAAACAAAATTTATCATTTAGTATAACTGGTAAGTATATTCAGATGTGATATGAGTTCAATTATTTATTGTTGACTTGAGGATGGTTTAAGGCTTCTTTGCTAAGTGGGTCTTGCTCGCCTTGTACTATGTCCATATTTTGAGCACAACTCCCTCAATATTAATTTGATTTGAGCGATTCAAGTTGCTATAGAAAACTGAGAAGAAGATTTGCAAAGGTGAGAAGTCCTTGGCCGAGTGACATTGGACGAGAGTGTCTATGTGGTTTGGATACAATCATAACCTACACATAGTGAAATAACTATGAGTCGACGAACTCAATAAGAAAAGCAATCATAATATAATCATAAATCTGACTTGTAACTGAGAGCACATACACTCAGTTATTATAAGTCTACTAACCACATCTAACGCGTAAATTGAGAAGAGAAACATTCGTACCTATAGTATGATTAACCATAATACCAACCTAATTCCAGCACTCTAGTCCAATTGATGTTGGTAGCATCAATCCATACTATTCAATACGGCCTACCATACTAGATATCAGTATATTGATGCAACTATATGTACATACCGATGTCAATAATATGCTAGCTATATAGAAATACCATACAGGTATAACTAAACGTGTGCATATGTGCATCTAAATACTTTTCTTACTTGATATCCATAATCATGTGTGCCGGAAAACCTGAGTAGAATTTTACTCATCGATCAGAGATTCTAAGTCACATCAGCAGTAAACTAAATCACAATTTGTTGTGACTAAATGTATCTTTAGTCACAATATTTATTGTGACTAAAACTAAATTAGTGACATCTTGTATCTAAATATTATGTTTTAGTCACATTTAACTATTTGTTGTGACTAAAAGTTACATTTAATCACAAAAAAATTATATTGTGACTAAAAGTTAAACACTAAAGGTAGGTTTTTTGGTAGTAAGAATTTCGGTTGTATGGGTAGAAAAAACTCAAAAAAAATCAGAGTTCTAAGCTCCCAAAACTGCTCAAAACTCCTCCAATTGCAACCAAACTTGTTTTTAATTAAAACTTATTTATTGTATATTCTTTGAAAATAAATCTTACATATTTCATTAAATTTTTTGTTAATTTTTTTTTTTTCAGTTTTCACGGTTTTCAATTACATATTTTTAAAAGGAAAGATCTAACTTTGATTTATAAATTGTCTTCTTTCTTTTTTTTTATTATTTTTTTCAGTTTGTTAAAATTAATAATTAAATAAACTAAAAATTTAAGCTTCCAATTAATAGCTAATTCTTTCAAAACATAATAATAATAATAATAATAATAATAATAATAATAATAATAATAATAAATATCCTATCAAAAATCTTCTTTTTTTGGTAGGCCAGGATTCTAGTAAAAATCTTTAAAATAGTTGTCATATTAGAATATGGCAATTGCCAATTTTAATTGTTGTCATTTTTTCATGTGGAATAAATTATACATAAATGAATAAGTATTTATACATAATCTGTAATGAATTTTATTATTATTTATTGGACTATCTTTTCTTTCTCTAAAAATAATATTTTATGTCTTCATTCATTGATAAAAAGATCTTCTCTACTTTTGATCATGTTCATTATTGGCAAGACTCTTCCAGAAAATATGTTTTCTTGTAAAACCTGTAAAATTAAAAATAATAATAATAATAATAATAATAATAATAATAATAATAATAATAATAATAATAATAAGAATAATAATATTAAAGACTACACCCTTCAAAAAATAATATCCTATCATAAGAAATCAACTAGTTTTTAAAATTAATTTTTTCTGAGGAATTTTTGTAAAATCAGACCTTGAATTAATTAAAAGAACTAGCTTTGCATCCTCAAATTTAGAAAATCTCTTCTCTTGTTATTCATTGGTTCTTCTATTTAACTTGATTATAAGAGGTGGTAATTAATTACTACAGAATACTAGATTTAATTGCCTTGAGTGAAAAAAATAAACTTTTCCCAAGGTCATGAATAAGATTTAAAAAAAAACTTAAGCATTACTTATAAATAAGAAACTAAATAGTACTTGAGATTTAGTGAACTTGATGCATCGATTGTTACAATTCTAGCAAGATCATGGTATATATACTAGAAACCAAGGTATAAGATTCTTCAACATTATTGCAGATTTATAAATTGGGAATATTATAAAGTAGTAATTTCAACAATAAAAGTACTAGTTTCTAAAAATAACTTCTAATTCTCTAATTTTATTGGTTGAAATCATTATTTCTAATTTCATAAAAATACAAATATAATTTTTCTTAAATATATATATATATATGTATATATATTAGTAACTGCTATAGTAAGTAATTAGATTGTCACATCATTAATTTTTTAGTATTTATCAATGTCTATTACCCATTAAGAAGTGTTCTATACATATATATTTTATATATATAAAAATAGTCTTTTTTTTTTGTGAGATAAAATGTTTGACATTTTATAAAAATAGTCTTGATGTGGCTAATTGTAAAAAGAAAAAAAGAAAAAGAGATGAATAATATGTAAGTTATATATAAAAGAAACAAATTAATAATAATGATTGAGCGCATTTAAAATATGCACCATTTTTTTTATCTTTTTTTTACAAAAATAGCTCTTAATTTAATTAATTATGATTAATTAAATAATTTGTTTCGTTATTATGTGTCATTATTTTAAGTATATTATTTTTCTATATAAATTATCTCACTTTACATAATAATAATTACCATATATGTTATTTTTTTAAAATTTTTTTTAAAAAAATTACAATTTAGATTACTACAGTGATTTTTATGTGGATTTCAAAATAGATTTTGATTGTGTTGTAGATTGCTCCATTAATTGCTATATGAGTTGCTATATGAATTTTCGTAAAAAATGAAAAAAAAAATTACTTTAATATATAAAAATGAAATAATAATAATAAATAATAATACACTTCAAATAAAAATAATGTGCTATTGGACTCCTCATAAGATAGGAATTAATATCCTTTATTCATTTATTTATTTTTAAAACAAGTGATTAATAAATTTATTATTAATAATAATTATTAATAATAAATTTCAATTGATATTATGAATATAATAGATCGAATTAACAGAAACAGTGACAAACAGGACTGTTGGGAATTATTTTACCAGGATCTTAGATCTACTCACAAGTATGTTTATTAACATCCTAAATATGAACTTTCTAAAACGATAAAATAAACACATATAAAGTTAAGAAAACCTTACATTGATGCAGCGGAATAAATGTCTCCTTCCACTCAGATCTCTAACCCTTGATTCCTTTCTGTAGCAGAGTATGATCAAGATCTGAGCCCGAATCTCCTTCTTCTTCAAGCTTTGATCCTTCACAGTCTTCCAATCTATGATTGAGTTACTGCTTACTGTGTGTGGGCACTTACTCTTTCACTAGGGTCACGAAAAAGATGAAGGAAAAGAGGGAGAGAGGTTTCGGCCAAGGTAGAGAGTGAGGGAAGGCTCAGTTTTTCTGAAGAGAGAAGTTTCTGTCAAAAAGCTAATGAAAGCATGTATTGTGAATGAGCCATCACTTTCTATTTATAGGCAACTTACTAGGTTTAGGTTAGGATTTATTTGGCATTAAAATAATGAAAATATTAATTTGAAAAATCATATTAAGTGGCCGGCCATAGGTGTTGTAATGGGCCCCACTTAATTTTGCAATTTTATCAAATTTTTATCTCTATTTTCTCAAAAATGCCAATTTTCCAATTCTAACCTTTTAAATGCCAAAACTAATTATTTAATAATTAAAATACATTATTAAATAATATTGTCATTTAATTTAATTATTAATTAGACATATAAAGTCCATTAATAAATAAATAAACCCAGAAAACTCTTTTCCTTACAATTTCACCCCTGAATAGTGAAAATTCATAAAATCAGACATAGTCTAACTTTAGAATTATAATTGATCAATCACGAATCAATTAATGAGTCTTATAAGCAGAATGTTCTCAACTAGAATGGGGACCATGGATCTATATGTTGAGCTTCCAATAAGTGAACCAAATTTACCAAGTAAATTCCTACTTATTAATTCTTCGTTGAATCCACTCTTAGAACTTAGAATTGCACTCTCAGACTTATATAGAGCATATTGTATGTTTCACGATACCAATATACTATCTCATTTAACCATTGTTATAATCTTATTGTGATTTAAAGATCCTCTATATAGATGATTTACATCGAGATGGGATTTCTTTACCGTTCTCACCCCTCAATGTATTTTGCCCCTTAAAACACTTAGCTACCTGTAAATGGTGTTTAATGATCTAATAATTAGTCAGTTAAACAAGAGCTCATCCATTTACTTCTATTTGCTAAGCTCGAAGGGAATCATCACTTAACTTCTATACACCAGTAGAAGCTATAGATTCCATATTTATGTTCAGCACTCCCACTCAATCATACTATCATGTTCCCAAAATATACGTATCACCCTGACCCAAAAGTAGGCTTAACTAATAAATCAAAGAACATGAATAGCACTCCTGAGTTGAGCCCAAGCATATCAGGATTTAGATTCTTTTCAATCTTAAGATCAACTACTGATATTGACTTGGAAAGATATGTATAACGGTAAGTTTGTAATATCTTAACTTAGTTGCAATATCGGTCCAGTCCAATGTATACTCCATACATTCGAAACTAGTATACTTTACTAATGTCCTGGAAAGAACATAACACTTACTCCAAGTGTAAGTACACATCATCGCTGATTATCACATTAGTGTAAATCCAATAACACTGATGAAACAGGGACCAAAACTTTTGATTCATATGATCACAATCACATTCCACTGTGTTGACGATACTGTAATTGTGAATAAACATATAATCTGGATTTAACTGATTTTGTGTGTATGAATGTAATAAACATATTAAACATATTAAACCATTAGCATGTAAAATTCATGCAAACATCAATCACTTCAAATTTCTTATATTGATAACTAATCAGATTGTAAAGAGTTTTATTTAGGGCATAAAACCTAACAAACTCCCACTTGCACTAATATAAAACAAACTGTGCAAATAGGTCAATCTGATGTCTTGATCTTTAGATCAAGTGTAGTATATTTGAATCCACCCAAACTTCTGGAAACTAGTTCATAAATACTCTTATGAAACATCCTTTACTATATGCTTTACTCATCAAGGGATACTGAAATCTTTACTGTTTTAAAAGTACATACGGAATTAACAGAGAGGACATATCTCTCATATTTTAAAATATGTAATTGAGATAATACGGTGTAGACTTTTCTTCGGTGATATAACTTTACGGTATTTTCGAATAGACCAAGTTATAGTTCTTCTCTGGTAGAGCTTGAATTATTATACAATAATTCCTCCACCCCCAAAGTAAACACCATCTTAAGAATTTCGAAATTAGATGGTGTGATACAAAGACAACTGATACACAGTTCCTTAATATCTGACATATAGATCACTTTCATAAATCTTTCTTGAATATCTTCTAATGTTCCCTATTTGATTACATCTCAGATAGCTCCCACTCAATAGCAGATGTCTAGTTAAATAATACTTTTAACCTCTGATTGTTTAGAGAGTTACATAGTTGTGACTTTTGTATTAGTCTGAAACTTTAAGTTAAGACTAAGTCATCAACATAGCAGACTAGTATTTGAAGTGAAAAATACATGCCAGAGATAAAGTAATCAAAATTAAGATACCATCAAATTTTATGAGGATTAAGAATTCTATGTTCAAGTCATTTGAATGGACTGAATTAGAGTTCTTTATCTTATTCTCATAATTCTGATAAGCTATACCTATCCATGTGAATGGTTAGATTTGCTTTTCAGTAGTGTTCTTAAGTACCTATCACAATTATCAACCTAATGAAGATGGGTATAGAACTTTAAAATTCTCCCACTCAATTAAGGTAGTGTGAAACTTTAACAAAGAACTTTCAAAGGTATCAAACTCTTACTTACAACAGTAAAATTGAAATGGAACATACAATCAAGATCAAGAATTTATATTGACAATAGCTGACTCATTATATTACTTCTATGTTTAAACAAGATATGTGTTTCATAGGGAATTTTGGAATAGACTCCACCCCTAAGAATATACATATAGGGTACTATGGATAACCTCCACGCCTAAGTATATAGAGATTATGATCCACCCCTAAAGGTTGTAAAGATCATGATTCTCTAAGTGTGATAGAGTTTATGTGGAGTTGAATACTATCCAGAGTTCATTAGATATAAAAGATCGTTGAACTGCATAGTTTTCTTAACTTTTCTCCACCCCTATCAGATCATAAGATCCTTTTATTAAACAAATTCTTAATAATTGTATGAGAATTAACAATTATGATAAACATAGAAATAATTTCTAATGTTTATATAATATAACTCTATGAAGAGTTGTAAATATTATAGAATTTGCATCAATAATAAAAACACTTACACATACAAACATATAAATATAATGTGGTAATAATTGATGAAGATAAAATTAAATGAAGCTCAATCTCATAAATTGCAATAGTGAATTTCGAAAAAAAATAAAACTTTATTAATAATAAAAAAATATTGCAACAATATGAGAGAAACAGGGATAAATATCCCTAACTAAAATTTGAAATCCAAATTGTCTTTAAACTAAAACAATTAATTCAAAAATTGAAGAGCTTCATCTTCATCTGGACGATTTCACCCTATGGCCCAGCTTGACCCAACTCAATTGAGTTCAAGTAGCTTGGCCTATCAGAAGAAGAAAACAAATAAACAAAGTTAGTCCAGAATTATAAATCCAATTGGATAATAATTCACTAAAACTCTTAAAGTTTATGAAAGGAAATACCTTGTTTCTTTGCAAGAAGTTTAGGACATTGGGGTTTCCAATGGCCTTTTTCATTGCAGTGGAAACACTTTCCTTTAAGTGTAGCATCACCAGAAGGAGTAGTCTTTTTCATGACTTTTGTTCGCTTCTTGGTGTTCTTCCACTTCTTCTTCGTTTTGGGCTTTGAAGCAGAGGCGACATTTGCTTCAGGTTTCATCGTCCCATTACCATTACCAGGATGAGGTTTACTCCCTTTCTTCTTGGGTCCTCCAATCAAATTTTCATAAGTTTGAAGGTCATTGACTAATTCATGAAAGTCAATTTCCTTCTTATTCATGACATAATTTGATGTGTATGGTAGAAATGCTGGAGTCAGGCTGTTCAAGATAAGACTTACTTGAGTAGCACTGTCCATTTCAGCACCATGATCCTGGGCTTCTTGGAAATAACTGGACATGAGGAGAACATGATCACGCACGTTTTGATGAGGTTCCATCCGTGCGTTAATGTACTTCTTAGTCGCGTCAAAGCGTGACTGAAGTGATGCCTTACCGAATAGCTCATTTAACTTCGTCATAACTTCAGCAGCCTTCTCAGTTTTAGAAAACCGAGTTTTGAGGGTGTCAACCATGCTAGAAAGCATAAAGTATAGAGCTTTGTCATTTGCCTTCTGCCAACGCTCATACTTTTCTTTCACAGCTTTGGATGCATTATCCCCAGGCACTTCAGGTGACGGCTCAGTTAAAACAAACAAGGCACTTTCTCCTATGAGAGCAATATTAATGTTCTCATTCCATTTATTAAAGTTAGATCCATTCAGCTTATTTTCAGTTAACAGTGATAACATGGGATTCATTTTGACAAACAGGATACTACAAAATAATAGAAATCAACAAATAGAAATTAATAATGGTTTAACACACAAAATCAATTCAGAAATTATAAGCACATAGCAAGTAGGAATGATATGAGAAAATACTTAAAAATTCAATCCTAAATAATTTCCAAGGTTTTCAACAAACTGATATCAGTGTCCCGTTTAGGCGAGAGTCAAAGCTACCATCCATTGAATAGAGTTGTCAGCTCATCTAAAATGTTAAACATTCTAGCAACCTTTTATTCGATCAAGATCAGAATCCAGCGTTGCCCCGTTTAGGCGAGAGTCAAGGCTATTCTATCTCATGAGCTTCTACCATTGTTTCGCAATTTGCAAGTCAAATATGGTCGCCACCATTAGGGTGATCTATACCATATAAAACACTTGCAAACCACTTATCATGCGAGATTAAACGGTGCGAAATTGCTAATGAACGTTCCTCCATTAGGGAGGATTACTCACTAAAACAAACGCGGTGTAAAACCCACAATGGAGATCGAATATCTTAATAATAATAAAGCTCATTATTTAAAATGTATTTTCTTTATTATTCTAATAAATAATTCTCATTAAATTCAAAATTTAAGAATTAAAATTCAAAATTAAGAATTTAATATAATATTTATAAAATTATACTAGATGGTGATTGAAATAAAATTAATTATTTCCATCTTAGTAATAATCTTAAATATAAATATTAAGGAAATTAATTTAAGTTGAATTAAATAAATAATTAGCAACTTAAAAAATTTCCTTTGAGAATATATTTATTGGGTTTCGAAAAATTAAAGTATATAAAAATACAATTTTCGAAAATAATAAAAATAGAAAAGAAATACTTCAAGCAAAAATATCACCTATCTAGATTTTCTTTTGACTAGTTAATTCAATTTCTAATAATATATATATATAGAGATATTTAAAATTCAGTTATTTTTAAATTAATCAATTAAATGAAAGAATCATTGACTTGAGTTGGTCCAAGAATTAATTAAAATAAATAATTAATTTACAACTCAATCTATTTTCAAAAAAATTCGAAAATATTGCATAATTAAAATGCAATTTTCGAAATTGATTAATAAAATAAAGAAAAATATATATTTTGAAAATTATTTAAATTTAAGTTGAAAAATTAGATTTCAACCTAAAATTAATTTTCTATTTAATTAAGTGTCATGAAAAATCAATAAATATTTAAGTATCATGATGAAAATCAACTTAGATATTTAGATTTTTCAAGTTAATTAAATATATTAAATTCAAGAAATAATAATTAAGTTTAGAGAAGCCTTAATTATTAATTTCTATTTAATACTAGGAAAAATATACTTAATAAAATTGTACCAAAATTAATTATTTAAATAATTAATTTCACAAAAGTATAATATTTTCCTATATAAGTATTAGAAATAATAAGTAGTCTAGAAATTACTATCTAGAAAATATCTTATTTGACTAAGTATCTTTTCAAAAATTTGAAAAAATATCTAATTTAAGTTATATAGAAAAATCTAAAACTTAAATAATTTCAAATCTAGATTTAATTAAATATCACAAATTAAGTTGTAACCACTTAATTTGAAGATATCTTTTGAAGTTAATATTTTAAAAAAATATCAACCAAAAAATATCTAAAATATTCCATTTTAAGTTAATATTTGAAAAGATATTAACTTAAAAAATATCTTAAGAATCTTTAATAACTAATGCCTAAGATTCCTCAACTTGATTTAAAATTTAAATCAAATATTCAAATTTAAGTTAGTTAAGAAAAATCAGTTGATACAACTAATTTATAACTTAAATAGGAATATTTAATTAAATAAGTTCCGAAAAGAATCTTAGTTAGTTAAAATTCTATATTTAATTAAATACAAGAAAAATACAAATAGTTTATCTAGAAATAATATCTAAACTAAAAGTGTTTTTCTTAAAATTAACTTTAAAATATTAAAATGAAAATAAATTTTCATATATTTTAAAAGTTAATTATGTTGCTAATTCAATTTTATTAGGTCAAACTATTATAATTAACCTAGTACAGTTATTCAAATCAGGCAAATGGGCCTTCACAATTGGGGTAGTTCATGTGAGGGGGTGCTGGGTTCAGTATGTCGTACCCACTTCTATGGCACCCAACTCTCACACAAGGCCCAAAAGAGAGGAATTTAACCTTAAAATGAATAACTGTTATTAATTGAATAGGTCCAATAACTAAATGGACCTAAATAAAATCTATCATGGTGTGACATTTTATTTAGCAACAACCTATATGCATCTATATAATAAAATAAACATATAGGCTCACACAGGCACACTTTGGATGGATCCTATCATGTTGCAGGAGTCATACACGGATGAAAGAAGATTGTAAAATTTACCTCGTTACAAATTATTTACTTGACCAGTGGAGCCATCGATCATTAGATCTCGGCAAAAAGTAACCATGGCTATTTGCAATCAAGTAATAATAGGTTTTTAAAACTTACATCAAAGCTAAAAACACATACTCCTGCAACAAGGTTAGCTGGATAGTTGGAAGTAGGATTTATTTAATTTTAAATAAATAATTTCGAAAAATAAATAATTAAATAAAATATTTTAATTAATTTCGAAAAAATAAAAAAAATTTAATTAATTTCGAAAAAATAAAAAAAATATTTAAAATTTCGAAATTATTTTTTTTTAAAAAAATTTAAAATTAAACCTACTATTTGAAAAATTAGGTTTCAACCAACCTAAATATCATTTCAAAATTTGCTAACTATTTTTTTAAAATTAAATGTTATTTTAAAAATAAAAATTAAATAAAAATTAGAAAAGATAAATAAAATATCTTTTCAGATTTTTAAATTTAATTTAAATAAATAAAATAACAAAATTTAAAAGTTAGCAAAATATCTTATATCTATTTAAAATTACATGATTATAAATATCTTATTTTAAATTTAAATAAGGTCAAAATATCTAAAAAGATTTAAAAAATCTTAATAGATAAGATATTTTTAAAATATCTTAAAAGATAAGATATTTTTAAATATCTTAAAAGATATTATAAATATCTTTAAAAGATATTATAAATATCTTTAAAAGATAAGATATTTTTAAATATCTTAAAAGATATTATAAATATCTTAAAAGATATTTTAAATATCAAAAAATATCTGACCTTAAATTTAAAAAAAATATAATCAAATTTAAAAATAAGATAGATTTTTAAGCAAAAAGATAAATACTAGTTCTATTCAAATTCAAATTACACTAATATCTTGAATTAAATTAAAAAAAAATTAAATTAATTCAAAATGATAATTAGAATTGAATTAGGAATAGAAATAGTATATATATAAAACCATACAAAAAATTGGAAGTTAATTCCATGAAAAGGTATGAAAAATTGAAGAAAATTGAAAAAAATCGAAACTGTACGGACAGCTCTGCGATCGCAGGAAACTATCACATGTACTCGATTTTGTCAAATCTTCAAAAAATCATAACTAATTCAAATAAAATCCAAATTGAGTTCTGTAAAAGGCTAACTTGCTTAATTTTTTCCATACTATCCAATAAAAATAATTCCAGAACCGAAATAACAATTATTTTTCACGAAAATTTCATAATCATCAATCAATCATCAAATAACACTCAATACAACATAATACCATCCAAAGAACATACAAACAATCGTTTTAAAGTCCAAATTACATGCAAGTAAATCAATTACCATGGCTCTGAGGCCAGTTGTTGGGAATTATTTTACCAGGATCTTAGATCTACTCACAAGTATGTTTATTAACATCCTAAATATGAACTTTCTAAAACGATAAAATAAACACATATAAAGTTAAGAAAACCTTACATTGATGCAGCGGAATAAATGTCTCCTTCCACTCAGATCTCTAACCCTTGATTCCTTTCTGTAGCAGAGTATGATCAAGATCTGAGCCCGAATCTCCTTCTTCTTCAAGCTTTGATCCTTCACAGTCTTCCAATCTATGATTGAGTTACTGCTTACTGTGTGTGGGCACTTACTCTTTCACTAGGGTCACGAAAAAGATGAAGGAAAAGAGGGAGAGAGGTTTCGGCCAAGGTAGAGAGTGAGGGAAGGCTCAGTTTTTCTGAAGAGAGAAGTTTCTGTCAAAAAGCTAATGAAAGCATGTATTGTGAATGAGCCATCACTTTCTATTTATAGGCAACTTACTAGGTTTAGGTTAGGATTTATTTGGCATTAAAATAATGAAAATATTAATTTGAAAAATCATATTAAGTGGCCGGCCATAGGTGTTGTAATGGGCCCCACTTAATTTTGCAATTTTATCAAATTTTTATCTCTATTTTCTCAAAAATGCCAATTTTCCAATTCTAACCTTTTAAATGCCAAAACTAATTATTTAATAATTAAAATACATTATTAAATAATATTGTCATTTAATTTAATTATTAATTAGACATATAAAGTCCATTAATAAATAAATAAACCCGTAAAACTCTTTTCCTTACAATTTCACCCCCGAATAGTGAAAATTCATAAAATCGGACATAGTCTAACTTTAGAATTATAATTGATCAATCACGAATCAATTAATGAGTCTTATAAAGCGAGAATGTTCTCAACTAGAATGGGGACCATGGATCTATATGCTGAGCTTCCAATAAGTGAACCAAATTTACCAAGTAAATTCCTACTTATTAATTCTTCGTTGAATCCACTCTTAGAACTTAGAATTGCACTCTCAGACTTATATAGAGCATATTGTATGTTTCACGATACCAATATACTATCTCATTTAACCATTGTTATAATCTTATTGTGATTTAAAGATCCTCTATATAGATGATTTACATCGAGATGGGATTTCTTTACCGTTCTCACCCCTCAATGTATTTTGCCCCTTAAAACACTTAGCTACCTGTAAATGGTGTTTAATGATCTAATAATTAGTCAGTTAAACAAGAGCTCATCCATTTACTTCTATTTGCTAAGCTCGAAGGGAATCATCACTTAACTTCTATACACCAGTAGAAGCTATAGATTCCATATTTATGTTCAGCACTCCCACTCAATCATACTATCATGTTCCCAAAATATACGTATCACCCTGACCCAAAAGTAGGCTTAACTAATAAATCAAAGAACATGAATTGCACTCCTGAGTTGAGCCCAAGCATATCAGGATTTAGATTCTTTTCAATCTTAAGATCAACTACTGATATTGACTTGGAAAGATATGTATAACGGTAAGTTTGTAATATCTTAACTTAGTTGCAATATCGGTCCAGTCCAATGTATACTCCATACATTCGAAACTAGTATACTTTACTAATGTCCTGGAAAGAACATAACACTTACTCCAAGTGTAAGTACACATCATCGCTGATTATCACATTAGTGTAAATCCAATAACACTGATGAAACAGGGACCAAAACTTTTGATTCATATGATCACAATCACATTCCACTGTGTTGACGATACTGTAATCGTGAATAAACATATAATCTGGATTTAACTGATTTTGTGTGTATGAATGTAATAAACATATTAAACATATTAAACCATTAGCATGTAAAATTCATGCAAACATCAATCACTTCAAATTTCTTATATTGATAACTAATCAGATTGTAAAGAGTTTTATTTAGGGCATAAAACCTAACAAGGACCACCTTCATTTTTACATATACCTCCTCTACAAGGTCCCTTCTTACACTCGGCGTCGCATTTAGTGGGATTCGACTCTGAATGAGGACATAAATCTGGACGCTTTGTGCTCTTGCAACATGCAAGGAGCATAGGATAATCTTGTCCTAGAGTACCATTGAAGCCTACAAAAACAAAATATATAGTATGAGTACTAATAATAATGAGAAATATAATTTCAATAATGCAAAAGGAACAATATAAAAAATATGTATATATTGAGACCAACCAAAGGAAGAAATGAGAATCCCCACAAGAAGAAGAAGAGAAACAATTTGAACTTTGGCCATTTTTCTTATTAATTATTTTCGGTCTCTTTTTGTTTTAGTTTTATGAAAATATGTTAGCTACTAAAGAGTCTTATATACAGTTTGAAGAGATGATATTAATTAATTAAATTTTTTTTTTTGGTTTATTTCTTTAATTTTTGCCATAATTAGTGATATACGGATTTAAGTTTTGTTACAATATTGTTGGAGAATATATGATATATGGTTTTCTTAATATATATTTTTGTAATTTTAGGATAATATGTTTGTTGATTAGGAGGAGTTTTAGGAATTTAATTAGTTTTGGAAACTATTTGTATATACCAAATATAGATGATATGAAATGATTGGAGAAATCTTTTAATAAATAAATTTCATACGAGAAATCTTTTTAATAAATAAATTTCAAAATACAAGATAATATGCTTTCTATATATAATACCCAAAGAAAATATAACATTAATAATAAAAAAGTAGTATTATGGAAATGGGCCCATCAGACCATTAAAAATAACAAAGTCTAACAGCCCATTACCAAATAACTTAGTACTTAATTAAGTTAACAAGCCTATTGAGTAGTCATTAATGAGGTATGCTTGTTTTAATAGCGGCATTTTAATTAACAGCAGCGATAATTTACTTTTCATTACTTTGAAGTTCACTTTTTCTTAAGATTTTTTCTTTGTGTTTAGTTTATATATGCTTAGCAGCGATGCTTGTTTTGCTAGAATGATTTATAAACTGTATGTTCTTAATTTTGTCATTTGAAATACACAAATGATGTTAAGGTTAGTTTTCTTTCAGATTTCTGGGTGCCTGTAAAGTTTAATCGATCAAGAATCTCATAAATATTAAGGTCTAAACAGTTCAACCATTACACAAGAACAAAGCTATAACTTTTATGTATTGAAAGGATACTGACATAAAGTTCTTCACCATTTTTAGATACAGAGCTGAAAATAACATTAGTAAACGTAGGACTAAAGGCACAACAATATGAAGTCAAAATAAAAGCATAATGATTAAAATAGTGGCAAATACTATAACCAAAAAGATACATACCAATATACATTACAACTTACAACATATTTAGCTTCATACAATCATTTCAAAACAAAAAGAATGCATTATTTGTGAGCTAAAGCAAAGAAAATCCATCAAAATGTTGGTTACTAGAAAAGCTAGCCATGATTTTGCTCACCTCTATGGGATTGAAATAGTCAAAAAATAGTTTTAATAATAGAAATTTTGCAGTCATATATAGTTTCAGTCTTTCATGCATTCAGACTAGCTAGATAAATGGGATATTTAATTTATCAAATAAGAAGAATAAGATCAATATTCTATACAAAGTAAACCAATAAAACAACATGATTTTAGTGCATTGCTTAAGGTTAAGCATTGTTCTTAAAAAATAGTTGTTGACATTAAATTTAATGATAGTGTAACACCAAATTTAATGTGTTGATTAGAGATGCTTACTTCACAAAAAGCAGCAAATACTAACCTTAGAATAATATATAAGGAAAAGCATAGTGAAAAAAGGCTATAAAATCTTCTCTCCTGCTAAATTGTTATGTGCAATATAAAAATATGAGAGAATAAACACCTTCTATTAGAGTTAATCTCACATTGTTTATGTGTGAAAATAAAAACGATATATAAGATGAATGAGCTACTCTTTTCAAATTTTAACATGGTATCAGAGTCGCTTGTGATCCGTTGTGAGCCTAAAATATCGCAGGTCCAAAAAGACGAGCCATAAAAAGAGTCGCTTGTGATCTGTAGTGAGCCCAAAGTGTCGGCGGTTCAAAAAGACAAGTCAAACTAAAAACTTATGTTGTCTCCCAGCCAATGTGTGTCAATTTTCAGTGTTGCGGTCTTTGATCTATTTTAAATTCACAAATTTTCTAACGTGTACACCTACAAATTTCTTAATATTTAACCTTGTTGGATTATTTCAAATGTCACATTTGGTCATGTGGACTCTTAAAAATCGTTCGTTGTACCCACACTTTTCTCTAATTACTAATTGATTTTGAAATGGAATCTCATGTATCTTAACCACTTTCATCCCAAATTCTAATACCTTAGTAGCAGAACGTTCTAGAATGGGTGGCTGCCTCCCCAGCTGAGATTGGGAGTGATCTAATGTCTCAAAAGCGTATTACCCCTGATAACCAAAACCTACTCACTTGAAGTAGACCATTCCACCTAGTGGCGAACCCAGAATTTAAAGTGAGAGGGGACATAATTTTTTTTGTAAGGCATGGGGGCAAAAGTAAACTTTAAAAAGAAAAAAAATAATTCTCTTTATAGTAATTGAATCATTAACATCTACCCTATATATAATCTAGTTTAACGATTACACTAAAGCTAATGTTATGTCTATAAATATCATTTTTTTTACAAATATATGTCGTAACTAACTAAATTACATGTACATTTTTTTCGGCCGATTTATTTTCAAGGGGAGCGACTACCCCGCCTTGCCTACATGTGGGTCCGCCCCTGACTCCACCCGTCATCACATATTTTTCTACCTTAATTTTGAGTTCTTGAAAGAAAATAATGAAATTGCTAAACTCAATTATATAAAGGAAAAGTTCATGATTTATTACTTAAAAAATAATTATTACAATAATTTATATACAATAAAATATATTTATACTTTATAGTAGCTTAATTCCTCTATATGAGAACTCCCACAAAAAGAATAAGACATCAAGAACTTAAACATTGTCATTCTTCTTATATTTTCTTTTTTCAAACTCTAAGGTGTTGTTTGGTTGGGATGAATAAAAATATAGAAATAAGAATGAGAATAAAAATAAAAATAAGAGTGGAATAGAATAAAATTCAAAATACATAAAAAAAAAATTATAAAAAAATCATTAATTTTTTTTTCTCATGTTATATTAGAATTGTCTTTCTTTCCATTTCAAAATAAAATTCTCATTCCACGAAAATAGTGAAATAAATGACATTCTAATACTTTAAAATACAATCAAATAAAAAAATAAAATACTTTTTTTTCATTTCCATTCTATTTCATTTCATTACCTCTAAAAGTATTGAATGTGATTCAATATAAACACTCTTACTATGAATATAAACGATCAAATTAGCATAAACAGTGACAAACAGGACGATGGCCTTCTTTTTTACAAATACCTCCTTTCACATTACAAGACAACTTTTTACACTCGGCGTTGCATTTAGAGCGTTTTGAATATGAATGAGGACATAAGTCTGTACGCCATGTGCTATGGCAACATGAAACAGGTTTACGATCATCTTTTCCTAAAGTACCATTAAGACCTACAAAAATTAAAAATATATAGTTGAGTATTAGTGACAAATATATATATTCAATCGTATATATATATAAGTTGATATTACATAATTTATTAACATTTTATGAAAAAAAAATGAGACCAACCAAAAGAAGAAATGAGAATTCCAAGAAGAAGAATAAAAGAAAAAACTTCAATCTTGGCCATTTTTTTTTTATAGTTTTCTCTTTTTTTTTCTATAATTTTTTACACATTTTTATATCCAATTGAAAAATTAATTAATTAAAATTTGTATTTTCTTTTTCTTCAACTTTGCTAAAATTAGTGATATGTATATAAGTTTTGTTACGAGATATTGTATTTTAGGAAAATATATAAGGGTGATTATGGTTTTCTAGATATAGTTTGTTTTATTTATTTATGTTGAAATAATACATCTTGTTGATTCGGATGAGTTTTAGGAAGTCAACTAAGCTATTTTGGGCGCTATTTTGTAATTTTTATACTTTGTAAAAAAAAATGGACACATTATACTTAGTAATTTTGAACGAGAATCATAAGAAATTGAGTGGAAAATTTATCATGGCATCAAGAGCATAAAGAGATTCTAAGGGCGAACTAGAGTGTTTTCTAAAATAGTATTTCTAAAAATAATTAATTAGTATAATAATTTTATAAAAGGAATTAATTTTTAGTAAAATAATTATGTATGGTCGTACAAGTGATCAAAAGTTACACTATGCATTCATAAAACTACTATTATGGTCATTTATGAGACCATCATGGTCTCGTGGAGTAAAATGAGTGTAGTTATTTTGCAAATTTTACTATTTCAAATTGTTAATGGGAAATTTGACATTTAATGTTAAAAGATTACACATAGTTTTAAAATATTCCTTTTCACTATACATTTTTTAACTATACTTTTAATTCTTTTTTAACCCTAAAATACCCTTCCATCAAAACCAAAAAACCTCACCTTCATTTCTCTCTCTCTCTCTCATTCTCTCGTTTTCCCTCAGCCACCACCACCCACCACCCACCAAAACCAGCCGGACCACCACCCACGACGACCTCAGCCGCACCTCAACTACGCCGGACCACAACCACGCAATCGGACCTCCAAAAGCTTTATTTTTCTCATAAAAATTTTCATTTTTCTCACTCCAAAAGTAATGGTTAAGTATTTTTTTTTATACAAAATATTATTAGTTTTTATTATATTTCATGGATCTACACATTATTTGTTGTATTATGTCATTTTTGTGATCTGAAATGAAAGTAGAGTTCATATCCAAACACTGGTTTTTTTTTTTTCTGGGTTTTTCGAATTTTTGCGATTTTGTACACCATTGTGCGATTTTTTGTGCGATGCCAACAGAAATCAGAGGTCAGGGATGACTTTCATTATTTTTGGCGACATTAAACGATGTCCTTGCGATTTTGTGCGATTTTGTGATTTGTGTGCGATATGTTTACATCATTATGCAATAATACTTTTATTTTTTTTTATTATTTTCTTGTTGAGTTTTTTGTGCGACATTGTGCGATATTATTTTGTGCTTGTGCGATTATTGTGCGACATTGTTTTTTTCTTGTGCGACATTATGCGATTATTGTGCGACATTGTTTCATTTTTTATTATTTTCAGTTTAAAGCAAGGACAAGAAAATAATAAAGAATGAAACAATGTCGCACAATAATCGCATAATGTCGCACAAGAAAAAAACAATGTCACACAATAATCGCACAAGTACAAAATAATATCGCACAATGTCGCACAATGTCGCACAAAAAACACAACAAGAAAATAATAAAAAAAAAACAAAAGTATTATCGCATAATGATGTAAAAATATCGCACACAAATCACAAAATCGCACAAAATTGCAAGGACATCGTTTAATGTTGCCAAAAAGAATGAAAGTCATCCCTGACCTCTGATTTCTGTTTGCATCGCACAAAAAATCGCACAATGGTGTACAAAATCGCAAAAATTCGAAAAACCAAGAAAAAAAACCAGCGTTTGGGTACGAACTATACTTTCATTTCAGATCACAAAAATGACATAATACAACGAATAATGTGTATATCCATGCAATATAATAAAACCCTACAATATTTTGTATAAAAAAACACTTACCCATTACTTTTAGGGTGAGAAAAATGAAGATTTTTGTGAGAAAAATAAAGGTTTTGGAGGTCCGCCTGCGTGGTTGTGGTCCGACGTGGTTGAGGCGCGGCTAAGGTCGTCGTGGGTGGTGGTCCGGTTGGTTTTGGTGGGTGGTGGTGGCTGAGGGAAAACGAGAGAGAGAGAGAGAGAGAGAGAGAGAGAGAGAGAATGAGAGAGAGACAGAGAAATGAAGGTGAGGTTTTTTGGTTTTGATAGAAGGGTATTTTAGGGTTAGAAAAGAATTAAAAGTATAGTTAAAAAATGTGTAGTGAGGGGGAATATTTTAAAACCATGTGTAACCTTTTAGCATAAAATGTCAAATTTCCCTTGTTAATTTGGCAAAGAAAAGAAAAGAGATGACCACAAGAAGGTGGATATGACATTTCATCTTTTTCTTTTTCTTTTTTTTTTTGATGGGTAACAAACCTTTTATTGAAAGTAAAAAAACTAGTAACCACATGAAGAAGAGGCTACATTCCTTAAGAGACCACTGGCCTCAGCCATATGCACTCTCGCCCAGCGGGGATATGACATTTCATCTCGAATCAAGTGATGGCGCAATTACGTGATGAGAATTATGATGAATGGGTTAACCTTGCTAAAAGCCTGGAAGGGATCATAATTTTGAAGCCAAAAATAGAGGAAAAACTTGAGGGTTGGATTGTTTTGCATTCGATGTTGTTGGTGTCATGGCTGACCAACACCATTGAATCGTCGATTCGTTCTAAACTTGGAGAAGAATATCATGTTGATGCAAAACTCCTGTGGAACAATCTCAAAAGTAGGTTTTGTGTGATAAGTGTATGTGTTGGAACTTTCACTAAATTTTACAAAATCTTTGTATGAGAAGTGAAGTGTATGAGTGTATTGAGTCCCACATGGGATAGGATTAATACTTTATTAGAAGTGTATATAATATACAATTTTTACATGTGGGTTGGGCCACCAAACGGTATTCAGTTTTGTGCGCATGAGTGAGAACTCACACATTGTGCATGTCATTTTATATTTTGGAAAAAATTTATTTATTAAATTATTATTTTTTAATTAATTAATTTAGTTTTTAAATGTGTTTAATTAATTATTAAGTAGAGATAATTTCTTATCTGTAATTTCAACAACGTTTACATGATTCCTACGATCAGAAAAAATGATTTTCTTCTTGATACTTCATTCTGTACGTTCCTATATAATGCATTGAAACCAACGGGAGAAAGATATCATCTTTCTCTAAAAAAAAATTATATACAGTTTTATACGATTATATTACTAATATATTACGCGCGAGCAGTAGTTGTGGTATAGTTCTTCCAAATAAAAAGGTCTCCGTAAACGTCATTGTTGGAAAGTTGTCCACTCCGGGTTCAGTCTTCAGTATAGCTAGCCCTCCCCTGGACACTCTCCTGGAAATGAGTTCCAGCTGGCTAGTTGTCACTCATGGAATGGTAAATTCGGATAGTCGACTCCAACAGACTATATCCTATCCGAAAGCAGCATCAACAAGTATCCTTGGTCCGTGAGTCCAAAAACTCATATATGTTCTCGGAGGTTCTGACATTTAAGCTGGCGTGGAGACTTTGCTCAAAGAGGAGCTGGTTAAGTTAGTTATTTCTAACTAACTTAACAATTTCGTTTCTTGGAGCCACTGACTTTAGAATCTTAATCCTAAACCTATAAATACCCATTGACTTCGTTATTTTTTGATAAATTAAGAACTCAAATATACGAGATTAAGAACTCAGAGAGAAGAGATTAAGAACTCAGAGAGAAGAGATTAAGAGCTTGAGAGATAAAAGATTGAGAGGTAGAGAGAGAGGTGCAGAGAAAAGAGAGATATTGAGTTTGGATTTTGTAAGAAGAATCTTCTGTAGATGAAGAAGATTCTTGGGTGTAAGTGTGAGAGTTGAAACACTTAGTGAGGACTCAACAGAGAATCTTGTCTTGACTGTATTGTACCTATTCTTACTCAATCAATAAAGAAAATTTTGGTGGTGTTCCAAAATTGGAGTAGAGCCATAGATCACATCAATCTATAGGGCTAGAACCAGTATATATCATGGTGTTAATTTCTTTAATTTCTGCACTTACTGTTTTCTGGTTTTCATTAGTTTGTTTGCCTCTGTCTTAATCCGATTGTTGTTTTTCGATTTGTTAATCTTGTCATTACTAATTGTGTGATTGTTTAAAGTTTTGACATTTTGATTTTGCACCACTAGTCGTAATTTTTTCACAGTAGTATTTTATTGGATGTGGTATTTCGACGGTTCTTTATCCTACAATAGAGCTCCAATACAGTTTTTTGCTGAGCTATTTTATCTTGGGGACGACGAGGCAATCATAGTCTGCTTGCACAGTTTTGAACAGTGTCGCGAACGTCTTAAAGAGAGCGACATAGTCCACGACTCAACCCAAACTTTTATTCGGTATACTCGATCCTTTTATTTTCATAAGCAATAATTTTCAATAGTATGTGATCTAAAATATTATGGGAGAATACAAGCAAGAAAAAAAAAAGAATTAATGACATGGAGGAGAGTTGTGTTGATCCACTGAAAAACTCTTTTTTGTAATTGTAATTTCCAATTTATAATAAAAAGGAATATATATCTAGGTACAAAATGGCTTGTTGTACGTACTGTTAAATTTATTTACGTATAGATGGTATGGGAATGGGAGGATTAATGGGTACTATAAGTAAGAATTGCCACATGCATGCATGTGTGAGTGGGACATATTGTGACCCATGATCATCTATTCTTCGACTCTCCTTAATTAGTTTTGGAGAGTTTTACAACATATAATTAAGAGTTGGCTTGGGAGTGGCCTAGCTTCTTTGAAAAACTTCGGAATTGGCTTAGATTAAAGAGACCAATAAAACTCATTTTGATATATTCTATGCTGGATATTTGAGAAAATATATAAAACTTTAAAGTTAAGCTAAAACTAGTACAGGAGAAAAAGTTATTTTGATAAAATTATCCTCAAAAATACAAAGGAGTTGTAATTGTTTTGGAGGGGAGTTCGGCCTTTTGTTTGCATTTAGCTCGGTTTGATTAATAGAAATTTTATTTTAAAAAAACATATAGTCAATCTGATCATCATCAAGTAAGTTATAATTAACATTGTACAATGCATGATGCATGCATATCAAATTCAACTTCTCTGTTGGCAAACTAGAGACGACGGTGACCTGGTCCCGACCTTACTAGCTAGCATCGAAGGTGTACTAATCAATAAATTCCTAAACCCTACTTTCTCTTCTGACAAAATCAACCAAGCTTAACCGGTCACGACATGTTGTTGATATTGATCGAGTTTCGGTAACTTTAAAAAAAAAAATTCTCTTTTAACTTTTGTTTTTTTAGCTTTGGTACTCATGACTCCATACATATTTTATTGAAAATTGTAAAATTTTAACATATTTATGAAAATATTAATTTTGTAATCAATTTCTTTTAAGAGAGAATAATTAATTTATAATAAATATTCACCTCGTGTGAAATAAAATCTAACTTCGTCACTAATAATAATAATAATAATATAAAAATTTAAATCAAAATATTGTACCATTAGACTCCGAATTATAAAGAGGAATTAACTAATTACCTCATTCTTTTATTTATTTTTTAAAACATGTGATTCATCTATCTCACTAATAAAATTAATCAGATCTCAATAATACCTAATATTATGAATATTGCAAATGATCAAACTAACAAAAACAGTGACAAACAGGACGACCTTCACTTTTACAAAAACCTCCTTTCTCATTACATGACAGCTTATGGCATTCAGCATTGCAATTAGAAGGATCTGTGTATGAATGAGGACATAAATCGGGACGCCATGTGCTTTTACAACATGAGAGAAGCTTATGAGGATCTTCACCTAGAGTACCATTGAACCCTCTACCTTCACACTCCAAACCTTGATAAATAAAAGAAAACAAAAATGTATAGTGTGAGTAATAATATAAAACACATATATATTAAGATTTTTTCAAGAAAAAATAAAATATTGAGACGAACCAAAGGAAAAAATGAGAACTCCCACAAGAAGAACAAGAGATAGAACTTGAAATTTGGCCATTCTTTCTATAATTTTCTTGCTTTTTCTTTTAGATTCCTATTATTTATTTTAGGTCTATGAAAATATGCTAACTACCTACTCATTCTTATATACAGCTGAAGAAATGAAATTATTTAATTAAATTTTTGTGTTTTGTTTTTTAAATTTGCCAAAATTAGTTATGTATTTAAGTTCCCATATGATCAATTGAACTTGATATATATCAACTTTGTATACATAGAATTAAGACTATACGTATATAGTACTAGTTAACAAAGAAGTTTTTTACATTTTATTGGAGTAAAATATATATATGTAAGTTTTATATGGTATTACATGGGTAAATTTTCCTTCTATAATTTTCAATTTGCTTTTGATAAAAGGAATATCCAATCTTTATGATCCAATTTAGTATCTACATACAATATACAACATTCAATTCTCATATATATTCTCATATTCCTATTATATGTATACTTGTTTTTACTTTTTATGGAAATATGCATAGCAAAACCCAAACCTAAGCTAATTTAGATTGTATATATAGTAATTAACTGAGAATTATATTTTTATTTTTAATTATTTATATATATATATATATATAAATGAAAGAACAAAGCAAGCTACAGCTATCCAATTTCCATGTATATACTCATTTTTATTCTTTAGAAAAAATAGTAATTATTATATAGCTGAGAATTTGTTATATCCATCCTTACTATATATATATTATATATGTATATAAAAAGAAAGGAAAAAAGCAAGCTAATTAGATTATACATTTAAGTAATTATATAACTGAGAATTTGTTTTTCAATTTTGTACATATGCAAGAAAGAAAGAAGCTAGCTGCAATACAACCATTCAATTTCCATATGTGTACTTGTTTTTATTTCTTTCAAAATATGCTTAGTTGGACATTCTTTTATTGTGGTCTGAATTAAAAGAATATTCTTTTTAGATTCTTTATTTTATTTTATTTTTGACTTTTTTAATTTGAATTTGGGCTGAAGTTTTAGGCTCTTTTTTGGGCTGAAGTTTGGGCTTTAAGATTCTAAAAATATTAATTTTTATATTTTGGTTTCAAATTGCCACTTTTTTTTTTTGAAGGAAACTTGTGCTTCATTAGAGAAATAGTCATCGGACTTGGCATTGTCACCGGTAAAATTACCGGAAAAATCACCAAGAAACCAGTTTCTTGGTGATTTTTCCAGCGACAATGCTAATTCTGACGATTTTTTCGGCGCCGGCAGCATCTCCAGTGAATTTTCCGGCACCGGCGGCTACTCTGACGATTTTTTCCGGTGCCGGCAGTAAACTCCAGTGACTTTTCCAGCACGAGTGACAACTTCGGCAATCACTATAGTTTTATTTGTTTTATTTTTTTAAAAAAAATATATATGAAGGGAATTTTAATATTTTTTATGGTAATTTAATTAAGTTTTTATTTTTTATGAATTTTAAATTCAGATTTCTTTTTAATGTTTTATATGGTTTTTTTAGAAAAAAAAAACCATATTTTTAGTTTGATTGGTTAGATAATGCCATATTTAGTGACATTTACTTTTTATGCCATATTTATCATAACCTTAATAATTTTTCCCATATTTTTGAAAATAGCCCTTTTCTAATATTTTAGACCTAGTATTTTTTAGATCGGATTCATCTAATATTCAGGCCCGGCCCTGGGCATAGGCGGGCTAAGCCTGTGCCTAGGGCCCACCTAGTCCAGGGGCCCAAAAGAAAAATTTCTCTTTTGAAATTATACAATTTTTTTACTGATTTTAAAAAATACCACATTTTTTTTTTCTAAATAAAGGTCCAAAATAATTTTTTTTTATGGCCCACTAAATTTCAGGGCCGGCCCTGCCAATATTTTAGATCTAGTATTTATTGGATTGGATAGTTTCGAAGAAAAGGCTTGTCCTCTTATCATGAATTGTGTGAAGCGTGTCTCTTATTCAGTCTTGCTTAATGGGAGCCCTCTCAACATATAACTAAACTTGATCTTACCAACGCTCATTTATAATAATCGGTCATAATTTTTTTTGAAAGCAATAAATAAATTCATTGAAAATATAATAACGTTATACAAGCTAGTTATGGTCATGTTCATCAAATAAATACTATACATGTCATGATTATCACGATATTTCTATATATCCAACAAAAACCTGGATCATCATATCTAGCCAAACAAGTTGTTCATCCATCCGAAGAGCATGCACAACTAATCCATGAGCAACACAGGTTAGGAACACTCTTGGAAATCTAGATGACAAACTTGTAAAAACTTTAAACAATGATCTTAAAATCATTATCGTGGGGAAACTTCATTGAAAAATAAATCACAGTTGTAAAATCTTGGTAATAGATTGCAATCTAATGTCAGCGTCCCGCAATTTGTTTTAAAAACTTGTTATCCTTTCTCTGAAAGCTTGAAGGGACATTAGTATTTTAACTACACATAAACAAACTATACATTAGTAGGATAAAACATAAAAATAATAAATAAATAAATATTATTGTAAATTTATTCTTTTAAATAACCAAATAAGCATCAATAGACAAAAATTATAGAAATTACAAACAATAGTTACCATAAATAAAATATTTCCAACCCGAAAAACCTAAAAAGAAAATGTAAAAAAACTTATCTTATTAAATACAATTAGTGTCTGTAGTAGATCCACGAGCATTCAGTAAATCGTTTAAATAATTTTTATAACTCTAATAACATCAATAATTTATAAGTCAAATAATTTGATAACTTAAAATTGTAATTAATAATAAAAGTAATAAAATAATAACTAACTCATGTAACAATATACAAAACATACTTCAGATTAAGTAATTTAAAATAAATATCATGTTATATATTAAACAAATAAATATTAAAATAATATTTTAAAGACTAATTAATTGACACAAATATAAACAATAATAACTGCAAATGACACATAGAGGAATTCACTATATAAAAGAAAAAAGTGTAACATATATAATAAAATAATACATACATTATAAGTTCAATAAAAACTTGATAAAATAAAATAAATATTAATTTTTAAAAAATAATAAAAAATTCCAAGATGTGGAGATTAATTTTTACTAAAAATGTAAAATAACTGTCATCATAATAACTATTTGTTTACTATTTCAAAAACTAAATAATTAATAATAATAATAATAATAATAATAATAATAATAATAATAATAATAATAATAATAATAACTGCTTGGTACTAATCCCCTTGTATGAGATTCCAAACAATTGGAAGATGGTTTGTAGTAACAGCATGGAGAAGTTGTTCATTGGATCCATATATAGTATTTAATGTTGAGAATTGAGATCAAAAGTTTGATATTAAATTAATCACTAACAATAATATCATGTTTGTCCTTAATTTATGGCAATAAACAAAATATATATAATAAGCAATTAACATATATATATATATATATTAATCTGTTACCAGATTTTCATGGCCACCAATGACCGAAAGATCTTCCGAGTAAAACCACAGCAACCCACTCCATCTCAAACCACTCAAACCACGCTTCTCCCATAATTATTTATAAACAATAAATTAAATAATTACTGCACTATATCTTTATATATTAAAAGTGCTTATCTAAACAGAATATTCTTAAAAATAAAAAGAATATTCTGTTAAATTTAACGATTAGGTTTGATCTCCCGTTAACAAATAAACCCAATAATTAAACCCAAAAAATTAAACAATCTTTTAAATATTAATAATCTTTTTTTAAATGAAAAAAATCATTTTACCCACATATCTCTCTAACAAACCTATTTTGGGAGAATATTAATATTTTTTTTATTTATTTTTTAAAAAAGAAAAATCTTTATATATTAAAGTTAACATTACGTTATCTAATATTTTCTCTGGATAAGCATAGGAAGCAGAAATACCACTTCTATCTTTGTGTGATTGCAGATATACTTGCACATCGTTGACCACTTTTTAGCTTTATAAATGGAGATGTTCATATAATATTAACACTTTACAGAATATTTATAAATATAAACTTACATTACAATGCTATGTTAAAAAAAGAACTAAATAGAATAATCTACTACTCCAATAATAAATTTATTTACAATTTTATAATTACACTAATATTATTTTTAATACATTATTAAATAATTTTTCAAATATAAATATTTAATTTTTTTAAACAAAAAATTTGTAATCTTTAAAAATAAAATACATTCAAAATTTTAAAAATACCAAAATCTTAAATAAAACTAGCAATACGTGGCTCGTGGCGTACATTCCACCCTTTAGTATATATATATATATATATATATATATATATATATTACTAAGTACTTAATTTTGTAATTATCGAGTAATAACTAATAAAGATCTTCAATTCAAATGAGTAGTTATATTATAACAAATTCTTATTTTTTTGTTTTTTTTAATTTTTAAAAAAAAAAGATAGACGAATATGTTTTTAAAATCTGATATATATTGTCCTTAACAATATAGGATTTATGTATATATCTTTTTTCCAATAGGAGTACTATTTATATATGGATTATATATAGCACTATAGTATATAAACACTCTCATACGTATTATATAAATTAAGTACTGCAGTTATACTTTCAATATATATAATAGAATTAATCACCTGATATATCCTTAATTCTCTTCTTCTCATTTTTCTTCTACCTACGTACCTATACTACAATTAATACAATAAACAAAAAAGTGAAAAAGATGGCGCATGTTCAGGTTGCAAATGGCGTGAGGAGCTCACTCTATGTTGGTGATCTCCATCCCTCACTAAATGAAACACAGCTTTTTCAATTGTTTAGCCAAATGGGTCAACTCATTTCCGTTCGTGTCTGCAGAGATTTGACCTCAGGACGATCCCTCGGTTATGGCTATGTTAATTTTAGTAATCCGCAAGATGCTTCTCGAGCAATGAATGTCATGAATTTTCGGGTTGTTAACGGTAAGCCAATTAGAATAATGTATTCTAATCGGGACCCGAGTATTCGAAAGAGCGGAACTGGCAATATATTTATTAAAAACTTAGATAAAGGAATTGACTGCAAAGCTTTACATGAAACATTTTCAAGCTTTGGCAACATTTTGTCGTGCAAGATAGCTACAGACGTTTGGGGTCAGTCTAAAGGGTACGGTTTTGTTCAATTTGAGAGTGAAGAGGCTTCACAGTGTGCTATCGAGAAGCTTAACGGGATGTTGTTTAATGACAAACAAGTTTTTATTGGACCTTTTGTTCGGAAAGAGAAAAGAAAATTCAACAATATTTATGTAAAGAACTTTTCTCGATCTTTGAATGAAGATGATTTAAGCAACATTTTTGGTGAATATGGAAGTATTACCAGTGTAATAATTATGAGAGACGGAAAAGGAAATTCAAAAGGTTTTGGGTTTGTGAACTTTGAAGACGCCGATGATGCAGCTCGAGCCGTTGATGGTGTTAATGGAAAGAAGTTTGATGAGAAAGAGTGGTATGTTGGGAAGGCCCAGAAAAAAGGTGAAAGAGAAATGGAATTGAAAGAAAAATTTGAGCACAAAAATGAAAGAGTAAATCAGTATGTTAATCCTATGCATCCATTGTGTGCTCCAGGTGTTGGACAACAACTATACTATGGTGCTATGATTCCTCCCCAACCCGGGTTTGGGTTTGGGTTTGGGTTTGGGTACAACCAGCAGTTACTCCGAGCTAGAACAGGGCTTGTACAACAAAATGGACAACCTCCACTTATGCATCCTCCACAGATGTCCACAGCAGAACAACATAGGAGATTGGTGGGAAACAAGTTGTATCCACTTGTGGAGCAATTGGAGCATAAAAATGCAGCTAAAGTCACTGGCATGCTTCTAGAGATGGACCACACACAGCTTCTGCACTTGCTCAACTCACCTCATGCCTTGAAAGCCAAAGTTGCTGAAGCTATCTATGTTTTGAGGAATGACAACCTTCTTGTTTCTTAGAGTTTAATTTCTAGGATTATTAGCACCATGCCAATTCAACATCTCAATTTTAAAATTTTTTTCTTAGTTTTTTAGTTTCTGCTCAATGACTTTTTTAGTCTTATATAAGATTTTATTAGGATATAACTCTATCACAGAATTTATCATATATAATTATGCAATACATTATACATGTAAATTATTTCATTAATTACATATATGAATTTATTATCTTTCTACTTCTACTTCCAAAAGCAATTAAGTTCATTTTGTTTTTGTTTTGTTTTTTAGTCTATGAATTTAAATATAAAAAGTTGCATTCTCATAAATCCAATAGAGCCCTCTTGTGGGTCTTTATGAGGAAAAATATGCTCTGCTCTAATTTTGATTTTAATAAAGCTGAGTGAACTATTGCACAGTAAATGTGCCTTATAATATACGCAGCTCAATCTCAAGTAAAGAGTCTTAGCAGAAGGGATTAGTTATTAATCCTAATTAATTAACCACCTAAACTTACAATTTATATGGTCATTGTTTAGAGCAACTGTAAGGAGACACTATAATTTAGATTTGGTTTATATAATTTATTGGGTAAATGCTATTTTGAATTCTGTATTTTGCAAAAATTACTAATTAGACCTTCTATTTTGTTATATGACAAAATGGACCCTGTATTTTCCAAAATTGTACACTATAACCCTGAACTAATTTTTTGTCAAAATAAAACTTAATAATAATCTGATCTAGTGCTGTTATTACAAGACTGGTTAAATTTTTTGTATTTGTTCGTATTAAAAATTATCTTAAAGTTGGTTATATTAAAAAATAAAATTGTTGAAAATATAGCTCAGTGTCCTATTTTTACCATTTTGGAAAATATAGGGTCCATTTTGTCATTTAACAAAATAGAGAGTCCAATTGGTAACTTTTGTAAAATATATGGTCCAAAATGGTATTTACCCTAATTTATCCAACGTAACAATAAACTTGACAGCATATATGTCGTGTGGCTACAGTGCACGGCATATATGCAGTGGCACCAGCATTTATTTTTAATAATAATAATAATAATAATTATAATTATTATTATTATTATTATTATTATTTAATTTACATTTATAGATATTGATATTATTATTATTATTTATAAGATTAAAAATATTATTTTTACAATGCATTCTCTTAAAATTTGATTTAAAAATTCTCTTATATGCTAAAATAGATAGGAGGTGCATCAGTAGACCCCTAATGCATTGTAAAATTTTAGTCTATTTTTTTTCATGGTCATATGTACATTATAGTTATTTAAGATATTCTGCAAAATTTTAAAAAAATTTGAAAAAATTTAACATGCCAAAAATGAAATGTAAATTGTTTGTTGCACGATTGATTCTTTTATTTGGAGGGATACATTATAAAAGCACCTTTTTAATTTATTGTGTGTAAATTTAAATGTAAATACTATAATTACTTTTATTTTATTACAAAATTAATATAATAATAAGTAATTTTTTTAGTGTAATTTTTGATGTTGTGATTGGAGTAAAAATAATTTTTGACACTAAATTTGGTGATAGTGTGACACCAAATTTAGTGTGCTCCTTTAAGATGCTCTTAGTTTTATTTTTTTATTATTAAATAAATAATATAAAAAATAGGAAATATATAATAAAAAGATAGAAAATTTTAAGTTGACATATTTAGGAATTAGGATAGTTAAAATCTGTGCGACACCCTACCATAAGAATTGTGTTCTCTCTTTTAAAACCAATAAGCATCATTTTATTAGTGGAGCACTACGATAAATTTAAGTATTTATATCGCAAATCAGTTTTTTTTATATAAAAAAATAAATTTCGGTTAGCAATCTAGATTAGTGCAATCCGAAAATCCACCGACCAATTTAAAAACTTTCTTGAAATTGACCAAAGTAAAACACAATTTAATCGGTTCAAACTGTCCAAACCAAACTTTTTTTTTTTGCTCTTTGCAAAATTAAAGACTTCTTTTTTGTTACAATTTCTTCTCCTCAATCTCCTCAAGTTGAGTTGATTGGAGAGAGAATATTTATTTTATTTCTTTAACATCATTAAAATAATAACAAATTTATATATCAAAACATAATTTAAATTTAAATTGATAATATATATAATATAAAAAGTAGAAAGTTAACAATATATATAAAGTAACAGTCGGCTTCGGTTTTGTTCGGTCATTTTGGTACCAAAAAAAAATTGACCGTCCAATGACAGTATTAACCGTTGATAGTTTTTTTGACCTTTTAATTTTGGCAGTTTCAATTTTAGCAATGTTCGGCTAGTCGATTGAATGGTTTAAACAATTTTTAAATTTTATGCTCTGTCCTATCATAAACATAAGAGGGTTACTAAGTCTTGCCATGAAGGGCTAACATGAGACTATTTAATTCAAAAACAAAATCATATGGAAGATTAAGATATATACATATTACCTTCAGGATGGAAGTTGCAAAGACAATGTCTACTGTTAACACTTAATTTGGTTAACCACAATGAGGCCCTTTAAATAAAATTAAAAAAAACATAACTTTTATGAAACTAATGGAAACAACAATAAATAAGAGAGGATACTTTTACATAGTTTTGTAGTTAAATATACATAATTCACGAGTTTATATTATTTTTGAGTTGTAATCCCTCACAGAATACAAGTTATTCAGTACATAATGTAAGAAATACTTAATTTTCTACACACTTATTCTCTCAGGGTGATCATTCTCAAAATTGTTCATCCATTGTCTTGTTGACCATACCCCTATTTATAGGGCTAACAGTTATTCTTTTTGTCTCATCTAAATGACTGTTTATCAAATCGTATATAACTGCCAAATAACTACTACTTTGCCTTATCTGAAAGTAATTTCTTTACCGAGGTGACATACTTATAATACGCTTCAAATTCTTCAATGGTGAACTGAATGGTGAGATAGATATTGCGAAGTACATGTGTTGGAAAAATTCTCATTACAAGAGAGAATAGAAGGATTACAATTAAAATACTCAAAATACAAATAAAAGTATTTCATCAAGATTACAAGAAAGCTAGAGAAGAAGAAGAAGGATAACACACAAAAAGCTTGACCAAGGCTCAAGGACCTTTGTCCTAAAAGTCATTTCCTCCCTCATATGGACACTTAGGGAAACTCTAGAAATGCTCTTAAGAATTTATCAAGCCTCATATGCTCAGCCTAGTGTCTAAGGATGAGCATATCCTCACAAGGTTCTAACCACAACAAATGGTTTCAACCACTTCTCATGCAAGTAAACAATATGGCCTCTATTTATAGAGTTTCACTCTCATGTGAACATGAATGACCACCATAAAGCCTTTGGATGTTACCAATCATAAATTGGGCATTTATGTTATTAATTGGGTGATTTGGAGGAGTTTTGGGCTGTTACAAAGGCTCTCAAACTTTCAAAAACGTGGGCAATAATATGCTGAAAAAAACAGTAACTAGTTACTAGTTACCATTTTTTTAGCTTTGGCCAATTCTTTTCCAAAGTGTTCCAAATCATTCCTACTTGATTTTGAACCATTTATACACCTTATAAATGAATAAATTAAGTCTCCAACAACAATATTTTCAATAACTATCATTCATTCACATTCATAAACAATTAGTAACATCTTTTACTAATTTAAGAGTGAAAAAAGAGATGAGAGTTACATATTCAAGTGATCATTAATTTAAAGGATTTGCAACTCCTATTTTGAGATCATTCTACACAAATTTTGTAACTCCATAATGTATGTTACAATTTGACAAAATTAATACTTTGTCACACTTAATTATTAATAACTTAATTATTTAATCTACATATTATATTATATAAAATAATATAACAACATGTTGAGGCAACCTTGTATTTGTTGTTTTAAATAAATCTTATGATAGCTCTTAAATTTCTTAAGATTGTATTTTTTGTGCTTTTAGGATCAGTCTTCTCATATCATTCACATTGTTTTTCGATATGACTCGTCTTATCTTTATGTGTCCTTGCCTCTCTTTTTATAAAATACTTGTTCTGTTGTTTTAGTTAAGTCCGAGATGAACTTCGTCTTTGTTGTCTCGATAATTACTACCTCTCCAATTAATAATTTATACTTCTGACTTAGCCTTAATAAATTGTTATAGCGAGACTTAAGTATAGAATTAATTATAGCACATTTCGAAGTGATATAATTATCACGTTCTTCTTTATTTATATATTTATTTTATTTTTGAGCTTATATCTACGTATTGTATTCATATTTATTACTCGAAATATGGTTATAACATCTCCATAGTCCTTAGATCTCACTGAAAACACAACAATCACTTCTTGTGCTTGCCAAAGAATAAGAGGAATGTTTTGTGAAGGTTCGGTTCATGCATCTTCCATCTAAATAACCAATAATTGAAACAAGAATAAGATACATTAGAGAATATGCTAGACAATTGAGAAAATAAAGTATTTTATCTTAGTGATGAAATAGATCATTTAATAAATATTACACTAGAGCATTTACATGAGTTTCTCTACCCTATTTTTCAAAATATTTTACTAAAATTTTACTCTACATGAAATATGGGATTTCATAACAAAGTTAGAAAAATATGGCATTTTTAAGTTTGCCACTCTTCTATGGCATTTTTTTACATTTAAGATTTTTTATGGTATTTGATATGCCATATTTTTATAAACTTATTATCCAATCCCATATTTTATGTTTTTGTTTTTAGCTTAATTAGTTTTATTTATTTTTTAATTTATTTTACACTTACATTTGAGGGTTTCTTTTTATTTGAAAAATTTACACCAAATATTGCATTTTTTTTCAAACATTACATTTTTAATTTGACAAGAACATTTTATTTTTATACTTTTATTATTTTTTTTTCTTTTTTACTTATTGAAACTTCAAAAAGTTTTTTTTCTGTTTTGTTTTTTTATATATTTTTTAGTCAATTTTGGCTCTCTTTTTTCTTTTCAACTTTTAAGTCAGTTGCTACTTTTTTTTTTCTTTCTTTCACTTATCTCTCTCTATTGTTTTTTTTTTAATTTCTTTTTGTGTCTCTCTTTTTTTTTTTAATTTTTTTTCTCAACCTAATTTTTTTTCTCTTAATATATATAATAAGTGTACATTTTTTTATTTCATTTTTTTTTTACAAAAATTAAACTTGTTTTTTATTTAAACTACTATTTGTTTTTTTTTATTAAAAACTAATTATTCCATTAAAAACAGCAGAAAAAAAAAACCAGTTTCATCAACATCATCCTGAAAAAAAAATAATATAAAAAATCATAATCTAAAAAGAATCCAAACTTTAAAAACTAGTTTCATCAACATTGAAAGAAACTAATAATTTCATTTAAAGAATACAAAAAATAGTTTCATCAACAAGATAATGAAAAAAATTACAATCTAAAGACGATACTAACTTTAAAAACCAGTTTCATCAATATTAAAAGAAACGAATTATTTCATTAAAAGAGGCAAAAAAAAAAAATAGTTTCATCAATAACATAATAAAAAATACACAATGCCTAATGACTAAACTTTTACAAATTAACGATACTAAATTTAAAAACCAGTTTCGAACATATAAATTTTATATCAATACCTAATAATCAAACTTCTAACTTCATTCTTTATTTTAGCATTTAATTTTTTATTTGCTTGCTCAAAAATTAGAGTTAATTTAAACATACAATATGCAGCAAATATAACAAAGAGAATCATAAATTAAAATGAAAGAGAAAAAAAAAAGAAACAAAGAAAATTAAAGAGACAAAAGTGCAATAAAAACCATAAAAGAATAACAAAAAAAAAACAGTGGAATGTGAGAAACCAGTTAGTAAAACAACCAAAATAAAAACAAACAAATAAAAACCAGTTTCTTGAAATAAATTAATAAAAAATTGAATAAAATTCAATTATGAACAACAATAAAAAAAAAATTAGTTATAAAAACTAGTTACTTAAAAAAACCAGTTATGAAAATAATAAAATAATATGTGTGTCAGAAACTGATTAATTAAAATAAAATAAAAATTGTTGTTCAAATATCATACAATAAGAAAACTGGTTTTATACAAACTAAAAAATATATAATAATATCATAAAAATTGAGCAACCCTATTAAAGAACAGTTAAAATCTGTGAAACCAGTTTCGACATGTGAAACCAGTTTTGACGTTACAAAAAATCATAACAAAACACAAATGTTAATAATAAAGTTAATTGAAACCAGTTTCATCGGACAATCAAATAAAACCATACACACACAAATATACAAAAAAAAAAAAATACTAATTACAAATATAATCAAAACAACACATAATGCCTACCAATAATTTAATAACAAAATATAAATGTAAGTTTCCAACCTAGAAAAAAAATAATAAAAAAGTAACTTGAAAAAAATTCTAATAACATAATGAAACTATTTTTTTTATTCTTTTAATGAAATTAATAGTTTCTTTCAATGTTGATGAAACTGATTTTTAAAGTTTATATTATCTTTAGATTATAATTTTTTATATTGTTTTTTCTTCAGGATGATGTTGATGAAACTGGTTTTTTTTTTTTCTGCTTTTAATGAAATAATTAGTTTTTAACAAAAAAAAAAATAGTAGTTTAAATGAATAAAAAAAAAAACAAGTTTAATTTCTGTAAAAAAAAATAATATCTATAGTTGAGATCATTTTTTATTTATTTTAGTATTTTATTTTTTAAAAAAAGAAATAATAAATAAAAAGAAACACAAATTTAAAGTTTTTTATGGCATTCCTCAAGACTTTTTCCCATATTTGTAAGTTTTTTAAAAAAATGCCATATTTAGTGTAATTAAGTTTTTATGCCATATATATCAAAACTTATCTTTATTTTCCCATATTTTTGTAAATAGCCCTTTATTTTACCTAAACTTTTACATTTCATCATACATTAACTTTTTTATCTTTTATCTACAATCATTTAAATATTATTTTTTTAATAAATATAAAATACACAATTATTAAATATGAATAAAATATTAATTATATATTATTAAAATTATTTGAAAAATGAATAGTGCTTCTCCACATATAGAGAAGCACTATAACATTTTTTTAAAATTTGAACTAAAATAACTGGATGGAGTCACTTTTTTGACATTTTTTCATCTTTGTCATCTTTTTTTTTTTTTGTTAAGTCATCTTTCTCTTCTTTATTTTGAAGAAAAGAGCATTATAGCTCATCTAATACTGTAAGAGTACTCACAATAGTCTCTTTATAATATAGATTCTCTAAATTTTTTTAGCTAAATGTGATAAAAAAGGCTCCCATCAATAAAGATGCACTCAAACCAATGCAACTTGCTCTACATTTAGAGAATGAATAGTGCATTCTCTAAACCTATTTTAATAATATATAAATAATATTTTTTTTTTTTTTTTTGAAAAAATAACCCCAAGAGCAAATCACTCAAGAGGGCTGAGAGCTAACAAATTCATTATTTATGTACATTGTATATATGTTCAAAATTTCTTACTTTAATAGTATTAAAAATAAAAAATAATATTAATTTGCGGCATAAATACCTAAGTTTAACTCCCAGTTGCAAATAAATACCTAAGTTTAATTTTTTACGGTAATAATACCTAAGTTATATTTTTGGAACTCTAGGTACCTAACCGTTAAATATTATGTCATTATTTACGTGTCATTTTCTTTTTGGGATATTTAAATTAATTTTTTTGAAAAAAAAAAATTTAATGACTTGGGCCAATCAGGAATTGTCACGTGGCAATTTACTTAACAATTAATAGTCAGGTACCTACAAAAGTTTCAGAATTATAACTTAGCAATTATTGCCGCGAAAAATTAAACTTAGCTATTTATTTACAACTGGAAGTTAAACTTAGGTATTTATGCCACAAATTACTCTTTCAGAAATACCTTTAATCCATTTCGTCAAAAAAAAAAAAAACTTACGGGGATTGTCAGTGTTGCGATATTTTGCACACGCAAGTGCACGTATCGTAACAAGTAGTAAACTCACCAAGAGTGAGGTCGATCCCACAAGAATTGTAGTTAAGTACGTTAAAATTAAACTTTTACTTCTATTTAGTTGAATAAAAATTCAAGGAAGGATTAAAACTAGAAAATAAAAATAGTGCAAGAATAAACAATTAAACTAATAAGGAAATTAACAGTTAATAAAAACTAGGACTTCGACTTCAATTGTTTCTATTGATTATGACATAATATGATTATCTCCCTATTATCAATTTCTATGCAATAGCAGGTTTACTAAGGTAATTTATAATCTTCTCAGGTATATAAATCTCAATCACATGCAAACTTTCTACTCTCGTGATAAATTTAACATGCAACAGGCATAAAACACAGAAATCCTATAAGCTGTCTAAACCATACAGGTGCTCTCGTCCTATATCGAAATTCAGTTCTATTTCACTATAGCATGATTGACACTCACTTATCAAATCTCGCATCAAAATCATAGACAATTAATTGGTGATCAGACAATTAAAAGTAGTTAAGCACGAATGAAATGGAATACATAGAAATTGGGGGAAAAATAAATCATATTAATACCATAAAGCAATATCAAACAATATTCATCTAACCCTAATTAAGTGTTTAGCTACTCATGTTTATGAAAGCAAAATCACACATATTAACTTTAAGAAAAGAGAAGAAAAGAATGCTGAAAATTCTCTGAAGAATGTCTCTAGCATTGCAATTGATCTCTGAAATTCGTATATATATTCTCTATTTCTCTCTGAATTGCTTGCCCAAAACTATTGAAGTCCACTTCTTTTATAGTCAAAAAATAATAAAATAAGATAACGATCGCTGAAGCAAAAAACCTATTCTATTAGGATTAGAAAACATATTCTGCTTAGGATTAGAAGAGGAGGTTAGTTTTTTGTTGCATCGACTGATAGCATTTTGGTCATAACTCTCTTGATATTGCTCAGAATTGGACGATTCAAGATGTTCCGGAAAGATAAAGAAGAGTTCTAGAACTTTCATGTTTCGACTTTTTCTAAAATCTAATCAGAACATAATCGAATTTAGGCTTGAAGTTTCAACTTTATTTTCTTGCACAATTTTCTCTATTTTAAATATCATCTTTTTGTGAGATATTTTTATCTTTTTTCCCATTTTTTTCCTCTGATATTTTTCTAATCTTCTTTTATTTTAAATCTACAAAAATAAAAAATAACAAGCGTAAAAATGCTCCAAACACGATTAAAACTCAATTAAAAATATACTTAACTTAATCTAAAATTAATACTAAAAATAACCTAACAGCCAGCGTGGCAAACCGTTCCCTATATAATTCTGAATCCACACCAAATTTAAAATCCAAAACAGTCTTTCCCTCCAAAAAAAAAACTAGAGAAAACCTTCAAAGTTGCTGGCAATGGAAATCGGCAAAGCAACCAAAGGAGCAGGAGGAAGAAAAGGCAGAGAGAGAAAAAAAGCTGTGACGAAGTCCGTCACGGCAGGACTCCAATTCCCAATGGGACGTATAGCTCGATTCATGAAAAAGGGAAGATACGCTCAACGTACCGGTACCGGTGCTCCGATCTACTTAGCTGTTCTTGAATATCTTGCCGTTGAAGTTTTGGAATTGGCCGAAAATGCAGCACGTGACAACAAGAAGAACAGAATCAACCCAAGACACCTTCAATTGGCTGTGAGGAACGATGAGGAGTTGGGAAAATTGCTTCACGGTGTTACCATTGCTAGCGGTGGTGTTCTTCCCAACATTAATCCGGTTTTGCTACCCAAAAAATCTAAGGCTGGTGAATCTGAGGCTAAACCTGCTGCAACCAAATCTCCAATAAAGCTAAGGCTTAAGTAAAGTAAATTGAAATTATTAATTAGGAAAGTTAATTAGGTGTTTTTGGTTCTTGGTTTGAATAAGTAATGGAAATTTACTCTTTCCTTATAATGATTTGAAATATAAGCTAATTCTTCTAAATATGCTTTGTTTAATTTAATGCTAATTCTTAATTATTAATTATTGATTATGAAACGTTAGTTTTATGAATGGAAATCAAACGTTAGTTTTCGGGAACACTTTGCTTTTATCTTGCAAATTTCTGTTTTAAATTCTATTTCAAGAAAAAGTAGGGTTTCAATGTGCATTTACATTCCCTAAAATTAAAAGGGTTAAACTGTTGAGGTCAGACTTTATTTCAATCTGTATCTCTTTACATATGATCATTTAACAAAATCAATAATTGTGATGTGAGCTTTTTGATTTTATTTCAGATTGTATTTTTTGGGGGGAGTGGGGAAATTTTCTTATACTGTATTGGAAACAAGTTTGATAGCATAGAGAGCTTAGATTGACGATCATGGCAAAAATGGTGAGATTCTGTGATTTGCCAAAGGAAATAATTGAGAATATCATGTTGTGGGTGCCTGCCAATTCTCTAGTACAATCTAAAGTTGTGAACAAGTTTTGGTATTCTCTTATTTCGGGTTTGATTAACGACCCGAAATTTGTTTCCAACCACCTCCTCATTACCAAAAACCAATCCTCTACATCCTTACTCTTCAAATGGCTTTCCCACCATGTCGATCATAGCTTGATCGCATACAAATTGTTGACTGTAAACTATGATGATCGTGGTGAGGACGATCCTCTTATGTCTGTCATGGAACCTCTAAGTATACATTTGTCAGAACCTATTGGTGATGAAAGCTTTTGGTATAGTGGTTATCACTGTGATGGGCTAATTGTTTTAGTAAATGATGTTGGAACAATGGCGTTATGTAATCCTGCTTTGAAAGAATTCATGTTTCTCCCACAACCAGGGAACTTTATAATTGAAGGGTCTCCTAGATTTCCTAATGGTGTTGTGGGATTTGGATTTGATTCTTTAAATAATGATTACAAATGTGTTGCCATTTGATGCCATAACAAATGCAAAGTTGAGGTTTACACAATTAGTTCCAATTATTGGAGAAAGATTAGCATGTCTCAAGACATTGTAAATATTATAATGTCTAATGTTCTAGGCAGCCATTTATATTGGGAAGGAGTTTGTTACTAATTGGGGCATGATTTAGACAATTATTATTATGACTTTATCCTCAGTTTTAATTTGAGTAACGAGAAATTCCATCTCATACATTTGCCACACTTTGAATATTGGGACTTCACTTCTTATTTCATCCAGATTTCAGTGTGCAACGATTCGGTTGTACTGCTATGGAGAGATGACAGAGAATATTCTTCGTATCTTCACAATGGATGTTGCTGAAGATGCTTCTTGTTCTTGGACCAAATATGAGTATGTTGGAGATGGACCACTGGAAAATATTTGTTTCGGGGTACCGATTCGGAAGAATGGTGAGATTCTAATGGAAGTAAAGAAAGATGGGCATAAACAGTTGGTGTCTTTTAACAGTCATACACAAAAGATAAGAAATGTTGTTTGTGATGTAGATAGTACCAGTCTTTTAGGATTGAGGGATTGTTTCTTTGTAAAGAGTCTGGTTTCTGTTAGGAGGAGGAGGAGGTGAGGTGATATTGGAGCCTCAAAGTTATGGAAGAAACTAAAAATTGTAATGGCATGTTATGTTACTACTATCTTATATTATTTATATCACTCTTAATATATGCATGTATGTATTTTCTCAATATTATTTTAGTGTAATTTTTAATGTTTTAGTTGGAGTGGAAATAAATTTTGATACATAAATTGGTGAATTTCATATTACAACCTCTTAGTTAAGTTTTGTGCTCGAAAATAGTTATTAGAGTATTTTTTTCAATTATTTTTCATAGTGGTATTTGTTATATTCACAATATCATTACTGTAAATTTTTTAAAAATTTCGAATAATTTACAATACCGAAAATAGGTTTGAAATTTTTTGAACACGCGTAGTAAACTGGAATATCAAGAACTATGTTTCTAGTACTATAAATTATATAGAATTTTTTAAAAATTTACAAGGATGATATTGTAATTATAACGAATATCGTTATGAAAAAAATATTCCTACATGTAATTTCGAGCGTAGAGGTTGGCAAAAAGATTGTAATAAAAAGTTGTAATTATCATTTTTAAAAAAAATGGTGTTAGTGTATAAGTGGGTTCAATGAGCTTGAAAAGAAGCATTCTTCTCCAACCTTATCCAGTGTTACCATAATGATCTGAAGAAGAAGAAGAAAGAAGATAAATGATAAGAGCTAAGAACTAGGGATGTAAACGGGCAGATCGGGGCGGTGATTGCTCCTCCACTCTCATTTCTGCTTCCTAAACTTACCCCATACCTGTTTACATTAAAGTAGTCGAGGACGGGAAGGGAATTACCCTACGGGAGAAGAATTTCCATTGGGTACCCATTAATATTACATATATATTTTTGAAAAAAAAAATAACGTCTCAAAGAAAATTAAAAAAACATCATTAAAACAACAAACATTAGTGAAATAGTGTGTATAGTAAATAAAATTAATAAATACAAAATTATAATCGAAAATAAGCGGTTAAGTGTCATTTTTTTTTTTAAAGAAGTAGTATGATTATTAATATACATCATCACAAGTATTTTTGTGAAAACTAAAATATCTAATTAATGTAATCAATAAAAAGCCTAAAACATAAAATTATTTTAATTGTACTAATTATAATTTTAAAACTTAAATATATACATATATCTTATCGTGGCCCATACCTATCCCTCAAAATTCGACCTCAACCCACCTCATTACGCGGATACCCAAACCCGCGGATGTAATTGTCGTCATTAAACTAAGAACAGAGCGAAAACCCCAAAACTTTTAGAACCGCCCCTTGGACTTGTCCGAAGTGGCCACCAATCCCAGCCGCCCGATCTCTCTAAATGGGACCCACATCACTTTCCATCCCAACCGTCGAAACCCACCGCAACGCTCTCCATTTGGTCCCCCATTGCTCGGTTCATCGTTGACGCTTTTCGTAAGAATCAGTCCCATTGGGGGCCACCTATCGTTTTCGAGCTCAGGAAGCTCCGAAGTGTCACCCCTGAACTTGTGGCTAAGGTCCTTAAGCTACAAACTGAACCAGCTTTTAGCTTCAAAGTTCTCCCATTTGGCTGGTAAGCAAAAATGTTACAAGCATAACTATATTCTCATGTTAAACTAAGATTGTTTAATTTTTTTTTTTTTTTGTATAATGGGATAATGGATGCTTTAATTAAAATGGGTTATTTCGATTTGGCTTTGTCTGTTTATGAGGATTTTAAGGATGATGATTTGGTGGAGGAGAGGAGAGTGTTACTTTCATGATTTTGATAAAGGGTCTTTGCAGGTTTGGAAGGAAATGAAGAGTGACAGAGTTGAACCTGATGTTATAGCTTATACAACTATCATCAATGGTTTGTTGAGAAGGGTTATGAATTGTTTCAGGAGATGAAGGAGAGGGGACATTGGTTCAGGCTTTTTTAGTAGATGGGAGAGTTGGATAGGCTTGTGATTTGTTGAAGAATTTGATGGATTCAGGGTAATGTTAATCGAGTTGACAAGGCACACAAACTCTGAGAGTTTTAATCCCATTGTGGTGTCTTATGCAGAGATGAAAAAAATGGATGAGTTTTATGAGTTGCTTGTGCAGATGAAGAAGTTTGGATCTTCTATCATGGATGATCTTGCCGAATTCTGGCAATGGAAGTGTTTGAGGACTTGAAGTCAGAGGTTATTATATTGTTTTGCAATCTACAATAACCTGATGGAGGCTTTCCATAGAATTGGGATGGAAACTAAAGCACTGTCACTTTTGGATAAAATGAAAGATATGAATGTTTAGCCAGACTCATCAACGTATATTATTGCAATCGAGTGTTTTTGTTGAAGATGGGAATGTTAAAGAGGCTTGTGCTTGCTGCAATAAGATAATCAAGATGTCTTGTGTGTTAAGAGTCATTATCAAATCTAGAATATGTTAGAATATTTTAAAATATTCTAAGAAATTTGTAAGAGATAATATTCCCTTAGCTTTCTGACTTTTACAAACAAATATCAATCTTCTAACTATTTGAGTAATAATGTGAAAATATTTTTCACAAATTATGTGCCTCGTCCGCATATGCTTCTATTCCTTGAATAACTTACACAATAATGTTTTCTCAAACTAAGAAATAACAACCGATAACAACTGACTAATCCAATAACAACCGACCGTAAAAATCAACCAATCCAATCTAATTATATCAATTTTTCAGACATATACACAAATAGGTTTTCATATTATGTCATTGTCTATGTAATCACTCACTAAAGTCTAGACAACTTTAACTTCCTTGTCATTTCTTTCTACATGAACTTAAAAAAGCAAAATGCTTTCAACAGAACTAAATTTTACAAATGAAAAGTACATGACTTCATTTGGTAATTGGTATCATTGTACCATTGCATAAGGAAGAAATTATGTATAATAATCTAATCAGTAAGAAAACCCAACACTGAAACAGGCCGCATTATAAGAAATTTAGTTCAAGAATCCAATTTAGAAGAAACCCATGAGCTGAATGTAGAAAAACTTAAGTATCAACAGATGAAACTCATACAAAAATCTCAGCATATATTTTAAGTCCTAGTAATAACATCGCATGAGTTCAAAATCAACAACTCTATACTAAGGTTCGATTCAAATGACAGTTTCATAATTGGCCATTAACATAGAAAAATCTTAACTAAGATAAGCAGGAATTTTGATGCGAATAAAGAGCATACTCATGATATAAGCAATGACGAGTGAGGAGATCCCGGCTGAGGCATACGAGACCTTCACGCTCTTCGCTCGATTGCGATCGAGGGAGAGATCCATGAACACAATCCCCACTCCACCCAGCACAAACATGAAACCCGAAGACAAACCCTCGATTATGTACTGCCCGTTCACTCGCCCAGGGAGGAACACCACGGGTCGGACTGCCCCTGTGGCTCTGTCCTGGGTCGATCCGATCCCTGGGGGCTCCACAATGACGTCGTACACGATGCCCGAGACCACCATAAAGTAAGTCAGAAGGACTACGGCGTAGACTGTCATGGGAGAAGGTAAGGTCAAGGTCGGAAGCTTCAGGCGGAGACGCGGTGTCCGGAGAAAACTGTACGGGATCAGACGGAGTGCGTGAAAGAGGGGATCTATAGAGGAGGACGAAGAAGAGTCGCCGGCGCCGGTGACGGAAGAATGGGTATCGGATTTTGGAGCCATTTTGGAGAAGCAAATGGTGTTTGGATCTCAACTCCACTCTTTTTTTTTTTTTTAAATTCGGGAGAGATTCTAATTTGGGATCTCTTTTTTCTAAACATGAAGCTATTCTATCATCATATAAGTAAATACATAGAATAATTTACAGTGTAAATGTATAATAATTTTAATTAATTTTTAAATAAAAATAAAATTTTAATAATTTGAACTAATTAAGAACGGTCACGAAACATTAAATACCTACATAAATTTTAAAATTATAACTTAAGTTACCTATAATCGAAAGTTAAACTTAGATAATTATACAGTAAATTACTCTAATAATAATAATAATAATTAATAAAAGTTTCAAAGTAGATTGAATCTCAGTTGACCGATGATTGAGTGAGACTGCTTGTCGAAAGCTATAGATTAAAGGCTAATTCGAATTTATTTCCGAACTTTGATATGTACTAAATTTTTTCTGAATTTTCAAGCTATTAAAAAATTTTCCGAACTGTTCAGATTATTGAATTTAAGGACTTTTGTCCAATTTTACTAACGAAAATCTGACATGAATGAAAGTTCAGGGGTACAATTTGGTACATGTTAAAGTTTGGGGATACGATTTGATAAATGTTAAAGTTTAGAGACACAATTTAATACATAAACAATATAGTCACATTTGTAAAATTGAATAAAATTTAACAAAAAATTTTCAATCTAATAATTCTCATAATTTAATAAAATTATTAAGAGATTATTATATAAATTACCATTTTTTTGTTAAAAAAATATATATTTTTACGTTTAATTTTTTTTTACATTTTTATAATTTTTTATAAAAATAACAAGAAAACTACCTAAAAGTAATAAAAAAATAATACTCGAATAATATCAAAACAACAAAAAAAAAATTATACAAATAACAAAAAATTAATAATAAATTAACAAGGATGCAATATAAAAATACCGTACTTTTTATAAATAAAATCATAATAATAGTAAAAATATTTAAATTCCCATATAATCTTATTTTTGTAATTTTTTATTGTTTTTATGTATTTGTAAAATAAGTACATGTAATAGGAAAAAAATCATAATTTTAAAAAAAATTATCAAAAAAAAAATACGTGCCAAAAACTGACACGTGTGACTAAAATTGCTCATATGAAAATTTTAAAAGGAAAAATGAAATAATGTCTCCTGCTTCTTTATTTTCTCTTCAGAAAAAACCTATTCTTAATATTTTTCTTTGGCATTTGGAACCTACAACAATCTCTTACCAGTTCTTTTTCTGCTAATTTAAGGTAATTTTGGGAACACTCTGCTTTTATTTTGCAAATTTCTGCTTTAGAACCCACTATAGGTTTAATTTCCATTTCAAGAAAAAAAAAATTAGGGTTTCAATGTGCATTTACATATGATCATTTTTTTGAGTTTTGATTACTTTTTCTTATATTGACTAACAGTCAGGGTTAGATAGAAACTATTTCCATTTTTAACAAAATCAATAGTTATAATGTGAAGTTTTGATTTTTATTTCAGATAGTTCTTTTTTGGGGAGGGGGCAATTTTCTGATACTGTGTTGAAAACATGATTTGGATCATCATGTTGTGTCTTTAGTATATATTATTCTCTACTTGGAACAAACAAGTTTGATAGAAAAACTTAGTTGATGATCATGGCAAAAAGGATGAGCTTTTGTGATTTGCCTGAGGAAATAATTGAGAAAATCATGTTGTGGGTGCCTGCCGATTCTCTAGTACAATCTAAAGTTGTGAACAAGTTTTGGTATTCCCTTATTTCGGGTTTGATTAACGACCCAAAATTTGTTTCCGACCACCTCCTCATTGCCAAAAACCAGTCCTCTGCATCCTTACTCTTCAAATGGCCTTCCCACCATGTCGATCATCGCTTGATCGCATACAAATTGTTGACTGTAAACTATGATGATCGTGGTGAGGACGATCCTCTTATGTCAGTCTCAGAACCTCTCAGTATACATTTGCCAGAACTTATTGGTGATGAAAGCTCTTGGCATTGTAGTTATCACTGTGATGGGCTAATTTTGTTAGTAAGTGATGTTGGAAGAATGGCGTTATGTAATCCCGCTTTGAAAGAATTCATGTTTCTCCCACAACCAAGGAACTTTATAATTGAAGGGCCTCCTAGATATCCTAATGGTGTTGTGGAATTTGGATTTGATTCTGCAAACAATGATTACAAATGTGTTGTCATTTGGTGCCATAACAAATGCAAAGTTGAGGTATACACAATGAGTTCCAATTCTTGGAGAGAAATCAACATGCCTCAAGACATAGTAGACATTATAACGTCTAATGTTCTAGGCAACCCTTTGTATTGGGAAGGAGTTTGTTACTGGTTGGGGCATGATTTAGACAATTATTATTATCGAGTGATCCTCAGTTTTAATTTGAGTAACGAGGAGTTCCATCTCATACGTTTGCCACACTTTAAATCTTGGGACCTTACTTGTTATCGCATTGAGTTTGTGGTGTGGAATGATTCAGTTGCGCTGTATTGGAGAGATGACAGAAAGAATATTCTTCGCCTTTTCACAATGGATGTTGCTGAAGAAGGTTCTGATTATTCTTGGACCAACTATGAGTGTGTTGGACCAGTGGGAAAAATTTGGTTTGAGCAGCCAATTTGGAAGAATGATGAGATTCTAATGGAGGTAAAGAAAGATGGGCATAAAGAGTTGGTGTCTTTTAACATTCTTACCCAAAAGGTAAGAAATGTTGTTTGTTGTGATCAAGATTTTAGCAGGGATTTAAGGTCAAGGCAATTTTTCTTTGTAAAGAGTCTGGTTTCTCTTAGGAGGAGGTGAAGTTGGATTCAAGCAAAATTGTAATGGTATGTTACTAATATCTTTATATATTTATTTATATCACACCTATTGATCTTTGTTGGAATGATTAAGTTGTAAAACTGGAACAGAGATTGTGTAGCACTTAGACTAAGTATTTTGTAAGTAAAAGAGAAGATGTATTTTCTAAGTTCGATTAGGATAATTGTTTTTGTTTTCTTTCTTAAATTCTTTTCCAAACTACAGAATCAGTGACCAAGAATAGTGTTCAAAACACTACCAGAGAGAAAATCAGTGGTTTACATTTCATGAACAAAATGTAAACTAGACTAAAACTTAAAAGAAAAGGCATAATTGGATCAATCCACAGTGACACTATCCAAATAAATTGGAGGCTAATACATATTAAAGAAATATTCTTTTTTTTGTAATTATTTTTATATAATTTAAGAAAAAAAATAAAATTAGGGGGCCATACTCTTCCCTTAGCTTTCTCACTTCAACAAACCAATGTCAATCTTCTAACTATTTGAGTAATAATTTTTCACAAATTATGTGCCTCGTGCATGCTTGTGTTCCTTGAATAACTTACACAATAATGTTTTCTCAAACTAAGAAAGATGTTCATTTTTTAAAATTTTCTACATACACATGGATTTATTTTCCATACAACATTTTCACTTTTACCAACTAAGTACTCTTTCTTTTAATCAAAAAAAAAAAAACCTAAGTACTCTTTCTAATAATTTAAGTAACAATTAGTCACTCATATAAAATATTTCTTAATAGGTATTACCTATTGATGGTTACTTAAAAAATAACTATAAATATCAATTTTAGAAATATTAAGCCATTAATTTTTGATCCAATAGCAATAAAAAATGATTTTTTATGCTTAATTTTAGCTACTTAATTTTAAAAAAAAAAAATTATACATGTAATAACTGCATAGTTTAAATATGGGAATTAGTGGATAATTGAGGATTTAATTGTTAATTTATGATTATATGTTTTTTTTAATAGAAAATAGGACCTATTATTAGAAATAGGTCTTAGAGAAATAATTTTTCAATTACGAAGATTTTCTTGAATTCTAAGTGTGCTATATATGTTATATGTAAAATTTGACTTTTTTATGTTTTATGCCCGACAATCCTAGAGTCTCGATGGATTGGCCAATATTACAGTTGTTTGGTTTAGTATTTTAGAATATCGAGATAGTGAGTTATGACTATTTTATTCTAGAAATAGTGGTTATTTAGTAGTCATTTGCCATTTAAACTTTATGTAATTAATTTTTAGTAGATTTATGTAGATTGTTTGGGTTATAAGCTGAATTTATAGAAAATATAGAAAATGCTAGAAGCAAGATTAACTCATAAATTAAATAACTGTATCTCTCTTCAACCTTTCTCTTTCTCTAAATTCTCTCTTCTTTCAGCCCTAACCCAAACCAAAGAGAACTAAGGAACCCAAGAGTGTTTTCAGACTAATTCTTCTCTTTTTCAGCAAGAATTTAACTAGGATTCATGAGGAATTGAAAGATTAATTAAAAGTACCCTAAGCTTCTTCTCCTCCTTGAATTTTGAAGGAATAGAGGGTTGGTTTTTATGTGTGAATTTGAGAATTATTTCTGTTTGAGTTTGATTGTTTTAGAAACTGTTTTAAAGTTTGGTTTATGGTTTATTATGGCTGGTTTTAAAGTTTTGTAATAGCTATGGAAGGTTGGGGGTGAGTTTGAGTTTTAGAACTCAAGTTTTGCTATTTATGGTGAATTTTAATACATGTTGTTTTAGATGCTTTTGAGTTGTGGTTTATGTTCTAAAATGTTTGGTAGCTAGTTTTGGGTAGGGGTGTTCCATGTTCGCAGTGTGAGTGGTGCGGGTTTAAGTTATTTTTTCAAATCAAAACGAATATGCAGTTTTTGTAATTTCTCAAACCGCAACCGCACCGCAAAACTTTAAAAATTGCAAAAAACTACATCGCAAAAATACAGTATAGTGCGGTACGGTTTAGGCGGTTTACACTATCATTATTATCAAACATTAAAATAAAAGTTAAAAGATTAGTTTAATACAATTTTAACAATTAAACAAAAAAAATTATCTTATCAAACTTTTAACGTCATAATATATATATTAATCGCATACTGTATTAAACTGTCTCTAAAAAATTATATAATATACATATATATTACATATTATATATATCAATAATAATATGTTAATAATAAGTTAGAAAAAAATAAAAAATTAGAATAATTTATATGGATGTTCCTTAAATTTAATTCTATGGCTTGGACTTTGTAAGCATATGATGTTCATATATAAAAAGACAAGTCATAATATAAAAATTATTATTTTTGTAATATATAGTGTGGTGCAGTTTGAGCTGCGATTATTAAATTTAAAATCACACCGCACTGCGTGATTTGGTAAAAACATAAACCGCAAAGGATTTCAAACCGTATTTCTTGTGCAGTGTGGTGCGGTGCGGGCAGTTTGTGCGGTGTTGGCAGTTTGATGAATACTCTTAGTTTTGGGGGCCTAAAAATTAGAAATTTTTGAGCCCTTGCTGCCTAGAGAAAAAGGTTCCGGATGGTAGGTCCCAAATGGGCTCCAATTGTCCGAATAAGGGACTTCCGGATGGGGTTTTTCGAACAAGGGTCTTTCAAATAGGGTCTTTCGGACAGGGGGCTTCTAGACATGGGGCTTTCAAATAGGAATTTACCGAGAAGGTCAATTATAGTATTTTGACCATAATTTTTTACTCGGGTGTCTATTTTAGATGTTCTATATACTGTTTTAAAGCTTGTGAAAAGCTCTTCAGTATGGTACATAAGTTAGAGCCAAATTATGTATTTTATTTTAGGGTGTTTTCACCAAGTAGTTCGGTAGAAAACCCTAAATTCTACACGGGCATTAAGAAATGCTTTAGAATATACACTTATCAGTTTTACGCTATTGTGACTTAAGGCCTATAATCGTCGAGCAACTTTTTCCACTCAGGTCGACTGACATACTTGAATTTGGAATCGAGGTAAGATTAGTATAATAAATAAACATGCATACATATTTTTATGTTTGTCTATTATATAACATATCAATAAGAGCGGTATTGATGCATATAGAATTGCACTGGATACCAATAGACATATGTTAGGCAATTTAGTAAGTGTGGATTGATGATATCACATCAGTACCATTAGAGAACTGAGTATAGGCTGATAATATGGTCAATCATACTAGATGCGGTTTATATATATTATCTAATAGTCAATCATAGGCATTTGTGATATAATTTTTCAATTATGAAAATTTTATTGAATTCTATGTGTGTCATGCATATTGATTATGGATTTTATTATTTTTATATTTTATGTCCGATAATAGTGGAATCTGAAGATTTGGCTATTAGAATCACATAGATACGGTTGAGTATCTTGAAATTAACGGGACAAGTTATTTAGACATTTAGAATGTTGGAATTGAGCGGGATTACGAGTTTTAACCATTTTACCCATTGACTTTGAGATTTCTTATGTGGGAAGTAAAACTATTTTGGTATTTGGCCTTAATTTTATTATTATTTTTGTTAGTGGAATCTTAGAAAAGAAAGTGGATTAAGTTTTTATTCAGCTAAATTAAATTAAGAGATAAAGCAAAAGTAAATAAGTTAAGATTAACATCATAAATACAATCAAACCCTCTCTCGTCACACCTCTTTCTCTCTCTCGATTTTGGAAGCTCCAAGAACACAACCCAATTCTGACCTACTTCAACCATTTTAGTAAGTTTCAACAAGGATTTTCAGTAGAAGTTAAGAGGAAAATTTAGGTAAGCCCTAGCTCTTCCATTTCTTCGAATGTCTAAGGTTTAAGTTTGGTTTAAGATGTGTTTTTGTGATTTTGCTTATGTAAAAGTTTGAATTGTTGAGGATCTATTCTGGGAGTTTGATTTAAGGTTATTGGTGTTGATTTGAGTTGATTTTGGCTATTGTGGTGAGAGTTGAGCAAGTTTGAGTTTTGAAACTCAAAGCTTACTCAACAATGGCACTTTTTGTTCCCGAGGCTTGATGATGTAATTTTCAGTTGGATTATGTTTATTATGGTATTATTAGGTGTTCTGGAGGTTTTGGTTCGATTTGGGGTAGAATTGAACTTGGAATAGAGATTTTTGTGTCTTCTGCAGCAAAACGATCATCGTTTCTTAAGAAATTGTAAATTGTTTCCCTAAGCAGAATCCCAAGAAACGGTCCACCGGATGGTGTGATTTTAAGAGCCTCATTTTTCATGATTTCTCGATATTTAGGGTATTGTCACGCTATTTATCGATAGAGAAACTTCCGGTTCTTAGTTTAAGTCCTCGAAAGTGAGTGAGCGAGTCGCTTACCTGTTTTGCATAATTGTGACTTAGGGCCTCAGAATCGTTGAACATTACTTCCACTCGGGTTAGTTGGCACACCTTATTACGGAAGTGAGTTAAGATTAGTATAAAGGACGCACATATATATACATGTTGTATGCATGCATTATGGAAGTTAAGCTAGTTCTAACAACACTAGTACATTAGAGGTATTGAGTGCATATGGTATAAGGACGCAAGCTAGTTCTACCAACACTAGTACGTTAGAGGTACTGAGTGTATGTGGTATAGTAACTCGAACTAACCCTACTGACACTAGTACGTTAGAGGTATTGAGTGCATATGGTAAAAAGGTTAGGGGGTTCGAATTAACCCTACCAACACTAGTACGTTAGAGGTACTGAGTGTATGTGGTAAAGAGATTAATGGAACTTCAAGGGGGTACAAACTATTTGTACTCTTGTTAAGAATGTTGGAGACTCGTATGCGTATGACACGTGATAATTACAATGTAATTGGGTGTATGAGTGCCTAAGTTACAAAGACATATTATATATTATGTTTTTATGCTTTTCTTACCGAGTCGGTTGACTCACATATATCTAATTCATGTGCAGGTGAAGGCAAGTCAAAAACTAAATAAGCAGTGAGTCTAGAGCTCATGATTAGACCTGGAGGGTCAGATCTTCATGACATCATGGGCTCAGTTATAGTAGTCGTCGGGCCACACATTTTGTTGTAATGTTATTTGTAAATGTTTGAAAAATGAATTCAGGATCCTAGAGTTTGTAATTTTGTATTTTATTTATATGGTGAAGTTATGTTTATTATAAAAGTTTTGTTAATCACTATTTTTAATAAATCCTTTGATTAATAAATGCTTACATAGTAATTAAAAAAAGCACTGTAGCGTGCCTAAATTGATAGAGCGTTACACAATATTCACCAAAAAACAAGTACAAAACCCCACAACAAGAAAGATACCCGATTTCATCGACAAAGTATTTCGAAAAAAATTAAGTGAGAAATTCATATAAAAAAATTGGGGTTTATGAAATTTGAAGCCCTAAAATTGAATAATACACTAGTCCTAATACTAGTTGTTAAAACATATCACATTATAAGTTAAAGACAATTCATAATATACAATAATCAATGCTCATAATGTCATCTAAAATTCGTATTTTATTTAGGGTATAAATACATTAAAACATACCTCTTAAATTGTTCATCCCATCACATTGAGCTATTTCAATTTAGCCAAAACCAACACATTAACAAGAGCAAATTCTAAGTGTAAAATGCAAGAGAGAGACAATCGTGGAGCAACTCCTTAATCAATTTCTCACCTCTCAAAACCTCTTGAATCTTAATATATAATAACCCTTCTAACCCTAGGGGATTGTTGGGTTAATTGGGTCAATGATGGTTCAACTAATGGTGGATTATAATTTAATGAGTCAATTATATCTATAAAGGTATTTTTATGTGCTTCTAATACATTTAGGGCCCGTTTGGTACGCAGGATTGGACTGGATTGGACTGAAAAGGATTGGACTGGACTGGACAAGATTGGATTATGCTGAAAGTAATCCTGTGTTTGGTTTAAGAATGGACTGGACTATTTTATTTATTTCTTTTTAGAAAAAAAAACTTAAATTAAATAAAAATATGTAATAATAAATTAAAATTAAAATATATAATAATAAATAAATATAAATAAATAATTCGTAGCAAAAAAAATAATATATCATATATAATTAAGAATATATCATAAATATATAATAAAATATTTTGTCATATTTTTTATTTAATAAATAATTAAAATAGTAAAATAAAAATACTTGAATAATATTTAATTGTTTATTTTAAACACTAATTTAATCACTAATTTAATATAAATATTAATTTTTTAAAATATTTATATAAATTTTTTAGTAATTTAAAAATAATATATAATTTTATTGTCATATTTTTTTTTCTTAGAATCAATTTAAGTAACTATTATTTAATTAATAATATTCTAAATTTTAAAAACTTATGTATAATAATTCAAAATTATACATTTTTACTAATTTTTTTTTTGAGTTAAAGTGTAAAGCTTTATTCAAACACTTTCAGCCATTACAATAGACTTGAAATCAGCAGAAACATTATGCTAATTAAAAATACAATTTGACGAAAAACAAGACTCTCTAGCAAGACAATGAGCAACCCTATTTGCAGATCGCTTAACAAATTTTAAAGACACATTATTTAAAGACGACATTAAAGTCCTACAGTCTCCAACAAGTAATCCAAACTGAGAAGGCATTGAAAAAGAGCTATTAATAGCTTGAACCACAACCAGTGCATCCGTTTCAATCACTACATTGGACCATTGTTTCCTCTCTATCCAACTCAAGGCCTCCTTTATTCCAATCGTCTCAGCTATAACAGGTTTAACCACCCCAAGCCTCGATTCAGAAATAGCTTCAAGAAGGAGACCATTTGTGTCACGGGCCACACACCCAAAGCCAAATTTGTTTTGATTCTGAAAAATAGCCCCATCAACATTTATCTTGACCATATGAGCTATTGGTTTCCTCCACTGCTCATCGACACTATTATTTCCTAATTTTAATTTTAATGAATAAGTTTTTGATAAAAAAAATGTATAAATAAATGTGCGATAATCATTTCCTTTAAATTCTTATTAAATTTAAAATATATTAATAAAATTTAAATTAAAAAAATGATAAAAAAAAAATCTCACCTGCATGGGATTATTTATCCCACCCTGCTGGATGAGATAAATAATCCCAGACAGATGAGGTTAACTGGATTAGTTATCCAGACTTCTAACATGCCCAAACACTGGATTGGACAAATTAACCTGTCTAATCCAATCCAGTCCTGCGTACCAAACGGGCCCTTAGTGATTATTAACTATTCTACATCTTATTATGGTTATTGATAAATTTTAAGCACATAATTAATAATTGTAATTATAAAATTATTTCTATGATTATATTAATCAACAATAATAATTCTATCAGTACTACCACCAAACAATTAGATTCGACGATACTCATGTCTGGGAACTCACTCTTTAACTAAGAGAGCACTTCTTTAAGAGCTACCACCTTTACTATTTTTGGCAGAACTCGGTCATGCTGCAACCCAAAAATTTTGGCCACAACCCGCCCTCAATGATCGCGACAGCATAAATATTTCGAAAAATATCAAGTATCACAAGAAGAAAACAAACTTGTTTCTTAAGCTTATAATTATTACACACTTTAGGTTTCTATGTTTTACAAAATTATCTTGTTTGCATTATTCTTAATCTAATGACCTAATTTACCAAAAAAAAAAAGTGATTTCTTTTCACATTGCACGACGTCGTTTTGCCTTTCACTTTGGTAATATCAATACAAAAAGCCTAAATTCCCTGTCTTCCGGCCATTGCCGGCGGCCGGACCACTGCTCCTTCTTCCATTATTTTCCGATCTCTCTCTCTCTCTGGTAAATTTTCAAAGCTTAAACTCTCTATGTATGTGTATTTTATTTGTACTTAAGCTAAAATTGCTCATCATTTTGACTTTATTTTTGGGTGTTTTATTTCTCTTACTGTTTGTTTCTTAGTTTTTTGTGATTTTCACACAATTTCCTTAATTTTTGCAAAAATGACATAATAATGTTTGTATTGTTTTCTTCTTGACCCCACCATCCACCAAATTCCAGTACCAGAGCCCACTTCTAACTACAAATCCTTAAAAACCCAAACTTTACTCCTCTAATGGCAGCATCTTCTTCTTCAATCTCCCTCTTATTCTCCAACACTCCCAGAATCTCATTCCCAACCCAGGATTCCCCTTTTCTTCCTCTCCACAACGCCACCTTTTTAAAATCTTCTCCAAAAACTGGTTCTCTTTCTCTCAGATTAGAAGGGGTCTCCTCCATCAACAAGAAGAAGCTTAGTTGTAAAGCGGTTTCATCGACTGAAATGGCTGCTGCTGAGGGGAAGAAGAAGAAGGTGGATGTTTTCGATTCTAAGGATGAGTTGGCTGTGAATTTGGCTAAGTACACTGCTGATCTCTCTGATAAGTTTACCAAAGAAAGAGGTGCTTTTACTGTTGTTTTGTCTGGTGGATCTCTCATCGATTATCTAAGGTCAGCTGAAATAAAAAATAAAATAAAAAAAACCAATACTTTCTTTTGATTTTGATTTCAAGTTTTCATTTTGGTTTCGAATTAAGGGTAATTGAATGTGGTTAGCATATGGGGTTTTTGAGTTTGACTTTCTTATGGTCTTTCTAGTAGTGAAGAAGAAGAATACATATTAGGGCTTTTGACATGTATCAAACTATTGAAATTGTTTGATTGAATTCCACTCAATTTTATTAACAAACGCCTACCATGGGATTGTCCATTTACCAAATTATTCTCTTCAAACTTTGACATGTATTAAATCGTGTTTGAGCTTTGACATTTGACATGTACCAAACTCAGAACTTCTGTTCACTTCAAACACCTATTAGTAAAATTAAACAAAAGTTCTTAAATATAATAATTTCAATAATTCGGAGAAATATTTTAATGATATGAAGAAAAGTTCAGAAGAAATGATTTAGTGTAGTCAAAGTTTGGAAGACAAATCTCAGTCAACCTTTTTGATTTGATCAGTATGTGAAATCATTTAGTTTAATGTCTTGGTGGTTTTATGACTAAGTAATAATTTTTTAGTGACTGAATTGTGGACAAGAGTTTTGGGAAACAATGTTATTCTGCTTGGTGAAGCTTGAATTTGGAACTACGGGAGACAATTGTGATTGTAAGTATTAAGAAAATGTTATCATTTTTCTCAGGAAATTGCTGGAACCACCGTATCTTGATTCAGTGGATTGGTCAAAGTGGCGTGTCTTTTGGGTGGATGAGAGAGTTGTGCCTAAGGATCATGAAGATAGTAACTATAAACTTGCTTATGATGGTTTCCTTTCTAAGGTACTTGTTGAAATCTTTGGTTTCAAATGGCTGATGATGATTATGCAATTCTTCAAGATTGCTGCTTTTTGTTCTTGAATTATGTTGCTTGTGAAGGGTAGACTATAAGTATGTATGTATAAATCTACTTATATTTGAAATATACTTGAAGTTAAAAAATGATTACTTCGGGCATAGTTACTTTCCTCAGGTCCATTTTGAGTTTTATTCAACTGGGGATATTAGATTTACTTATTCATATCATTTTGGATTGCTCTATTTGGATATGTGGTTTATGTGATTCATTTTCTGTACTTGTTCGTGTGTGGCCATTAAATATAATTACTAAGTAAATAGCTATTGAGAACAATCAGTTCAGGCTATTAATGCTTTGATAGCTATGTACCTCAAGTCAAATAACAGATCCATGGTGGAACCACTAAATGTATTTGGATCCATGAAGTTGAAAGATCGTGTTCACGGAACTCAATTCTGACCGGATTATCACAAATTGGGTTAAGTGAAGATGCCTTGAAACTGTTTTCGCATATGAGAAATTTAGCTATAGAATTAGAAATCGGTCACTACACGTTCCCAGCTGTCCTCGGGTCTTGCTCAGATTTAGCAACCCTCCATTTACGCCAACAGGTTCGTGTATTGTCACTTTAATCAGGCCTCGATTCAAACGAATTCGACACCAACTCTCTGATTCATGTATGCCAAGTGTGGAATTATTGAAGATTCAAGGAAATTGTCACACGGAATTCGATCATTAACTATTATTTGACTTGAAATACATGGCTATCTTGATCTATACTTGTTCGTGTGTCGTCCTCCAAAGACATACTCAAAACCAGTTGTTTGGTATTTACATCAAAAGGGTAGCCATTGTTTATCTTACTTAGTTGAACCAGCTAAATGTTTATTTTTAAATCTTTTGCTTAGATATAAGGTTTACATGGCATGTCTTCTTTGGTAGTTGTAAAATTTAAAACACCATTTAATCCAACTAGGCAATTATGAGAGTCTCATATATTGTTTCCTATCCTATACCGAAAAATTAGTTGTTTGTTTTGCATTAAAAGTGTGGCCACCTATCTTATTCAAACCAGCTAATCTCCTGAGATTTCTATTTCTCAGGTACCAATTCCTCCTGGTAATGTTTACGCCATCAACGATGCATTGTCAGCTGAGGGCGCAGCTGATGACTACGAAACCTGTTTGAGGCAATTGGTTAAGAGCGGTGTGATAGACTTCTCCGAAGCCAGTGGATTCCCGAAGTTTGATCTCATGTTACTTGGCATGGGCCCAGATGGACATGTAGCTTCCCTTTTCCCGGGACACCCTCTTGTCAACGAGAAAGAAAAGTGGGTTACTTTCATAAAGAACTCACCGAAACCTCCCCCAGAGAGAATCACTTTCACATTTCCAGTGATAAATTCTTCTGCTTATATCGCCCTTGTTGTGACTGGTGCTGGTAAAGCTGATGCTGTGCATAAAGCACTTGGAACACCTAGTGATGATTCTAACACACTGCCTGTTGAACTAGTTTCGCCTGCTGGAGAGCTGACTTGGTTTCTAGACAAGAACGCAGCTTCGAAGTTGTAGAAGGTAGAGGGAGAGCATATCTATCTATCTGAATAAATTATCTCCCATGCTCATCTTCTGTTTTGTTGTTTGATCAGAGAGCTTCTATGTGGGGATGATTGAGTACTGTAATCTTGACAGTACCAGTTTAGCATCATGACAAACTGGTAATTTTCAAGGTCTTGAATAAACTATAGTTTGATAATAACAGTAACACCCTTCAGTTTTATTTGGATATCTAATCTTATCTCTCTCTCTCTCTCTCTCCCATTGTTTATCTCCTTTCACTTTTGCTTGATCACTCCTATGTTGAATAATGCTAAGGGACACTTTAAATTTGAGAACTGCTAATCAATTATAGGGTGACACGTCGATAAAATGAAGTACAAGCCTGATTTTGAGAGTGGGCTATGGAACAGGGAATGATGTCATTGAGATAAGATAACTTCATGGTTTGCTTGATTCATAGCTTGATATGATTTGGTCTCTTTATTGCTACTTAATAATTGCTATGTCTGAACAGTCGTCTCTAGACCTCTTTAGATAACACATTAGAATTCATAAGCATAGTCCAATTATAAGCACTTGGCCATCTTTTATTTTGGGGTCAAAAATGAAGTTGGGAAAAATAGTACCCCCACTTAAGCACATGACATAGAAGATTGTTCTTTCTTTCTTTCTTTCTTTCTGGCCATTCATCCACTTGTGCTGTTGGTTTTTGATTAATTTTAGTTAATTGGGATTCTAAATAAATGCATTTTGGACATCTTTTAAGCAAGGAACACTTGGCCCAAGAATATGATGTCTTTTTGGAACATTATTAATTTCATTTCTTGTGGACCTCTTCTCCATCTTCAAGAATGGTTGAGAACAAGAAAATAGTTTCTGAAATTAGTAAAAGGTACCCCTTTAAGACATAGGGATCCAAAACCATTGAAAACTTCATTGATTTTCTTAAATAAACATTATTAGAAAGAAAAACAACACAAAACAAGTAATGGGTACTTAACCAAATGGATCAACTACCATGGAACCATACCCAATTACAATATTATTATTATTATTATTATATATTTGTTGATTACATCACAAGAAAAGAAAAAAAAAGGGCATGTAAATTGCTTTTGACAAAATGCCAAAATGAGTATTTTGTAAAAGAGAAATTTTAGGAAGATGATTATACTTGATTGCATGCTTGTGAACATTATTAAGGATGATGATGATGTTTAAATAGATCATTTTAGAACAAGAAGTGTAGTGATACATGGTATAATATGGAAATATTGTATGCTATGTTAAGGTGATATTTAGTATGAAGAAGCATGAAAAATGAGGCATGAGAGAGAGAGAGAGGTAGCTTTGGGGTCACATTTATGCCTTAGGAATCTCTTTCATGATTGTGCTGGTTGATGAAAAATAGTTTGGAGATGTAGGCCATATAGAACACATATTGGCCCTACAACTATATCATCATCATCATCATCATTTAAAAAAGTGTACAAAGAAATAAAACACAAATAGGGAGATATTGCCATGAGACTGATCTTTATGCTTTTCTTTTTTTTCTTTTTCTTTTTCCATGATTAAATGTAGTGTAAAAATTCACTCTTTTAAAGGGGTTTTTTTTTTTTTCTTTTTTAATTATTTTTTTGGTATTTTCCTTAAAACTCTCATTTCTTCTCCTTCTTCTTCTTTGTATATTTTATGTTTCTTTTTAATTGGATAATGAAGCCATTTTGTTTGTTGATAAAGACAATTGCCTCTTTTAATTAATTTATTTTTTTTTTCAATTCTCTTTCTCTTTTAACAAACTTTTTTTTGTTTACTAGCTAGTGTCTCCTTTTCCTTTTGTTTTTTTATGAGTAATTTGCGTCATAAATATTTAAGGTTAATTTCAGTATGTAGATATATACTTAAATTTAATTTTTGACGGTTAAGTTATATTTTTGTAACTTCTCTAGGTACTCGACCGTTGCGTTAAATGTCAAATCAACGAATACATAGTAATCTTTTATTAGTCCATGTTATCAAATTTTTATTTTTTATTTAAAAATTAATTTAAATATAGTAATAAGAAAATAAAACGTGAATAATAACTTGACATCTAAGAGTCAGGTACTTATTTATCTGCAATTGAAAAATTGAACTTAATTATTTATTTGCAACTAAAAATTAAACTTAAATATTCATACCACAAATTATTTTTTTTTCTTCATTTTTTGCAGCAAACTATAGTTTAATCAAACTAAACAAAGAAAATTAAAAAGTGAAAGCAAACCACATACAGCAAAAACAATCCTCAAATACAGGAGAAACACACTAAAAGGAAATAAATAAGCAAAGAGGATAATCATATTACTAGCTAGGCATTTGTATTTTGTCATCTTTAGATATAAAAATCCATTGTTTTTGTAGTTCAATTTGTATGTATTATTAAGTTTCAAATTTGATGTATTGTTTTAATTAATTAAATATCCTTCAAATTCAATCAATCCAATCCTAACAAAATTCATTCTAGAATAAAATCTGAACCCCAATCACCTAAATATATTATTATTATTACAACAATTTTTTGAAGGGTAGCTAGTGTTACCCTAAACTCAATGCCATGTTCCTTTTTTTTTTGATAAATAATGGCATGTTACCCTTTGACTTACTTTAACGTTTTTTAATGAAAAAGAAAAGGGAAAGAATAAAAATTCAATGAATTAACCAATGTATTTGTACTTTAAATAAAAAAACCAATGTAATTGTAAAGAAGAGCCTTTCTTTTTTACTACTTAAAAAATTATAACAAGAAGAATAACAAGCTTTTAACACTACTTAAATAATATTAGTGTAATTTAATATCAAATTTTATATATGTTTTAATATAATAATTATAATAAAAAAAATATATTAATCAATATAAGGTGTGACTCAAGCTGCACTAAAATAGATGAGACCTAATATAAATATATTATTTTTCTAATTTTTGTACATAAAATAATAGTTTTTTTTTAAAAAAAATATGATTCTTTTTTAATGTAAAAAATAAATTAACATTTGTGGAAATTTAAATATTATTAAGTAAGAATTCTAAATACAAGCTTGATTCATTTGTGCTGGAATCGGATTTGATATCACTTCATGATAGTATTGGACTCTGCATCTCATGTGTTTAATAAAAAAATGGGTAAATACCATTTTAGACTCTGTGTTTTACAAAAGTTACAGATTGGACCTTGTGTTTTGTTAAATGACAAAATGGACCCTGTATTTTCTAAAATAGTAAAAATAGGACCCTGAGCTTAATTTTTGATAACTTTTTTTAATACAACCAATTTGAAGACAATGCTTAATACGAACAGATACAAAAAATGTAAACAGTTTTGTCATATAGCACTTTTAAATCGGATTATAATTGAACTTTATTTTGACAAAAAATCAATTCAGGGTCCTATTTGTACTATTTTAGAAAATACAGGGTCCATTTTGTCATTTAATAAAACACAGGGTCCAATTGGTAATTTTTGTAAAACAGAGGGTCCAAAATAGTATTTACCCTAAAAAAATCTAATAATAATAATAATAATTCTTAATTATATATACATATTATTATTATCTAAGGCATGCAATGAAAAAAGGAGTGCTATTCTTCTCACTTTGAAATATTCTTTTACTCACTTTTTCTTTCTTTTTTACCATGTCCAAAAACTATGAGCCTCACTTTGTTGACCTTAATTCACTTGTGGTGCATGTCCTTTTCTCCTCTTTCTTTTTCTCTCATCTCATAACCAAAGTTTAGTTGTTAGTTAACAAATTAAATTAATAAGTAATATAATATATAATATTTATTTAAACAAAGAAGAAAAGCACCAATATAATTTGTCCAAATGTTAACAATATTCTAATTAGTATAGGCAAACGAAATTTTGTTGGAGTGTCACACCAACTATAGATTTTTTCTTTATTCAAGTTTTTTTTAATATTATTAATTAATCATATTAATAACTTGTCTAAATCAATTCATTTTGACTATGTTTGACCCTCCTTTCATATCCCAAGATTAGATGAAAGAAATGTCCTATAATATTTTTTTTCTTATATAAAAAATAAAAATAAAAATTAGTGTACCATTACTAATTTTATAGAGTTTGTATTATAGTGATAATGTTATTTGTTTCCTCTTATATTATATAATATTTATTGATTTTTTTTTGGGTATGGAAATTAATATTATTATATTATAAAAAATGTATGAACATTAATTAAGCAAAGATAAGCTTTTCTTATAATATAAGTTGGTGCACTTACCAACTCTAATTCATTACCCCTAAGATTTTCTTCAATCCATATAATGAACTTATTATTGTAATTATCCTCAAATGAATTGAGAAATCCCCAAAACGATGTCGTTTTAAAGTAAATGAAATAATTGATTATATATATATATTAAATAATTAAAAAACAATAAAATGAGACTCCCCAAATTGGTGGAGGGACTAGGGGGGTTACCCTAGATTCTTCCACATGGAATAAAACCGAACAAAGGATCTTTTGTTGAATAAACTCTCTCAAATGAAAATCTATTCTTCTCCAATACTTTTCACTTTTATGTGAAAAGACTATTATGTCCTCATTCAACAACCCTCGAGAAAAGGAATGAATCAAAATCTCCAAAGAAGGATAAAATTTAGATAAGATGATACAAAATCAATTAAACATTAAAAACTCAATTGATATTTAATTAAGCTAAATTTCAACATTTGTTAATTTTTTTTTATGGAATTTTCCTTTTTTTTATATGGGTAGTAATACCCACCCATGGATAATGTAATTGTTTTTGAAGGAGAAGAAAGTGTCATTTGAGAAAGTCATTATGCTAGTCAAATTTAAATTGGTATACTTATTTTATTAAATAAAAAAACAAAATAATATATTTAGAAATTAGAACCTTATTTTAAAAAGGAAATGAATCCACATATTCCGCACCTTATATATATAATAATAATAATAAAAAAAAGAAATACAATACTTATCCCCTAAATTCAAAAAATACAATTCTGCCCTTATATTCTTTCTGAATTAAAAATTCTGTTTCATGTGCGAAATAAACAAATGAGGGTATTTTTGTCCAATAAAAGTGAGAAGGATTTTTTTGAAAGAGGGAGTTCTATTTTTACCCCATAAAATATTAATTAAAAAATAAATAAATTTAAATAATTTTTAAAAATTACTCTTAATATATTTTTAAAATTTTTTTCTCGTTAATTTTAATAATTATTTTGATTTTATTTTTATATTTTTTTTCTTAATCATGTATATACATTTTTTATATTTTTTTAAGAAAATTTTATATAACTTTTTATTTTAATTTTTTTTATTATAATATTTAAAATATAATTAATTTTTATTTAAATTATTTTTATATTTTTATTATAGTAGTTATATTTTTTAAGAATATGAATTGAAAGAAAAAAGTTTAAAAAATTTAGTTTAATTAAAAATATAAATTTTACATAAAATAAAAATTATTAAAATTAGGTATTTTTAGAAATTTTTAGGGTTCGAATAAAATTTTTCTTTTGCAAAATATTTAGGCTAATTTAGATTTTTATCCCATAAATTTTGACATGTGCAAAATCATATCCTTAAACTTTTCAAGTCGTTAAAAATTTTCCCTGAACTATTAAGATTGTTAGATTTAAGAACTTTTGTTTAATTTATTTAATTTTACTACTATGTCGATTGTCCATATACTAAATTGTTCTCCCAAACTTTGATATTTACGAAATCATACTCATTGAACTTTAACATGTACCAAATTATGCGACCTAAATTTTCATTCATGTCAAATTTTCTTTAGTAAAATTGGACAAAAGTCCTTTAATCTAACAATCTTAATAGTTTGAGGAAAAATTTTAATGACCTGAAAAATTCAAAGGGTATTATTTGGTATATATCAAAGTTCAAGTGACAAAAATCCACATTAACCAAATATTTAATAAAACTGGGGCCAAATATTGAATTTGAGAATAACTTAGGGGCATTTAATCAAATACAAAAAACATTATATGAAGTGAAGCAAATATAGAGATATATATATAGACTAGTCTCTCTCTCTCCCTCTTTCTCTTTCTCTCTCTAAAAAGAAAAAAAAAAGTCTCTAAAGCAAAGCAGTTGAGTTTGGGTTTCATTGGAGAAGAAGAAGAAGACCTTAGGTTTTGGGGATAAAGACTATAGAGAGTGAAGGGAAAACCCAGGGGTATAAAGGTAATTTAGTAGGAAGTTCCATGTTCCCCTCCGGCACCGACGATATCCAAATCTCCGGCGGCCGTGGCGGGGGAGGAATTTGGTTCAGGGCGGCGTCGCCTTCGAACGTCGCCGTCGCCGTCACGGCCTTGGCGGGCTTCGCTGTGGTTGTGGCTATGTTCTACACCGCCAGTAGGTAATTACTAATTCGTAATTAATTCAACACAAAAAAAAAAGATAAAAAGGAAAGGAAGCCATATCCAAAAATCTTTGAAGCTTTGTCTGAACAAAACCCTAGACCAGTAGAACCAAAAAAGAAAGAGGCTTTCGACTGCCATTTTCGATTTTTTCTTTTGGGGTTTCTTTGATTTTTCCCCATTTTATTTTTTTTTACACTAGAGAGTATTTAAGGATATAGATGAAAGCTCTTCGACGAAGCCACACTTCGTCTTCAAATTCTTCTCCTTCTTCATCATCGTCGTCGTCATCATCGTCGTCGTGGATTCATTTGCGTTCGGTTCTATTTGTTGTTACTTCTTCTTCCCCAGCTTATTGTTCCCACTCCGATCGGTGAGTCTCTCTATCCATCAAATCAAATTTTAGCTCTTTTGTTAGTTGTAATTATCAATATATATATGTATATTTTTTTTTTTCGTGTATTTCAGTAGTTTTCATTTGATTTCATCTCAGATCTCGATCTCGGAGTGATACTTAGTCATGCCTCCACTACAAATTGTAACTCAATCCACTTTCTTTTAGTGGGTTTCCCTCCGATTTTTCATTCCCCTTTTTCTTTTGGGATCATTCCACTTCTTTCAAATCAGTCGATCCTGCTTTTGATTCTGCCATAGATAGATATACTTTTTTTTTCCTTAAAGAAAATAAATTGTTGCTTTTTTTGGATTTGGATTGGAGGAATCTTGGTAGTTGTTCTGTCTAGTTTAGACCATATTTCTCACTGTTGGTTTGTGAGTAGTTAATCACTGTAACTGTTAGTTGGATTTTTTTCTTTTTTCTTCTTCACATGGGATCTTGTTGGTTCATGGGAATGACTTGATCTACTAACTTCAATGTACTGTATTCTTTTTTTTCTAAACATGTGCTAGAATTATAATACTAACTGAAATTGGGCTAGATTTGGAGTGTGATAAGAAATACATGGACCCAGCAGTTCATTAAGCCATCTTTAGCTTTTTCCTTGAGTTACAACCTTAAATTGGAATGTACTGGGTTGTAGTAACTAACTTTAATTGGTGATCATTGGGCGTATTTGTGTTACATCAAAGCAGCAATGGGTTTGCTCCAAATTGTTTAGGTCAAGAATAGTGTGAACACATTGATATGGTGATAGTATTTTTGGCTGTGGTATCGTTGCTGTTAACCCAGTTCTCCACCCTATTGTACCCTCAATGATTCATTATCCTTCCCAATATGAGCTAGTCAAGGAAAAGAAACATCCCAATTTTTCGTGACCATTGTTTCCACATTCTTAATTGTTATGTGCTCAATTGTTGAAACTATCAATATCTTAGTATATTGATCTTGTTTATGTACGTTATTAACTTGTTGGCGATAGTCTGTTACTTATTTACTCATATGTTCTACATTAATGTTCTCTTCTGTCTTTACTATAGTTAACTGTGGTACTCTTTTGCTTTCAGGGGACGTCTTAAATCATCTTGGTCCCGCAGGAAAAGAAAACACGCCCTTTCAACTCGGCAGTGGAGGACTTTGTTTACACCAGATGGGAAACTGCGGGATGGTGGAGTAAAGTTCTTGAAAAAAGTTCGAAGCGGAGTGAGTTACTGTTACAAAGCATATATATCTGCTTCTCTAAAATAATTATTCTTTTGACCATGTTCAGTGTGGCCTCAAACTAGATTTATTTATCTTTTACCTTTTTAATTGTAGGGTGTTGATCCAAGTATCAGGGCTGAGGTTTGGCCTTTCCTTCTTGGAGTGTAAGCAAGCTTCACCTATTTCTTTAAATAATTTAGTAATGCACTTTTTTTTCCTATATGGTTTGATATTTATTTTAATCTATTTTGGTAGTCACTAGTACTTGTTAATCAATCAAAACCATAAGACGGGAAGGTTTGGGATGTGTTTATCCTCACTATTGTTGAATGCATGTTGGAACTTGTAGTCCAGTGTTTGTTATGATATTTTTATGCTCTGTGATTTACATTTGGTGGATGCACTTAAACATAGGATAGGTGCATCTGTGTTTATGTTGTATATTGAGAATGGTGAAGTCCTGCTTCTATAATTTGACTTTTTGATGGTGGTTATTTGAACAGATATGAATTAAACAGCTCAAAGGAAGAAAGGGATGCGATAAGAACTGAGAAAAGGTACTTATACCTGTTTATTTAGGCATTTTGTTTTATTTATTCTACCTGTGTTATGCTTTGTTTAATTTTGTTTTCGTGTGATGCTGTCATTCTTTCATGACATTCTTTTACCAATACGTGTAGGAAGGAATATGATAAACTCCGCAGACAATGCCGTCGGCTTATAAAACGCAGCAATGAGAACTTTAAATTAAATGAGAATGGAGAAATCAGCTATGATGGTGATACTGGGGGTTTTATTCATGAAATGGGGTCTCCCAGCTCGGAGGATGCTGTAAGTGCCAGGGAATCCCTCTCTAGTGAGGGAAGGAGCCCAGATATGGAATATTCAGGGGAAGCTTCCAGCACCTTGCTGGATGGAGATGAAGGTTCTAGGCGGATCACAAATGCTGATTCCTCTGCACTAAACACTGACTCATCTGACTCAGACTCTTCTGAAGACACTGAAGTAACTCAGACTTTCACGGCATCGGAAAGTAGAGAGGAGGAGATTGATCCTGAAGTCACTTCCAAGGATGATTCTCCTTCTACAGAAAGCAAACCAAAACTCCCCACAATGGAAGATTTTTCCTCTTGGCAACGGATCATTCGTCTTGATGCAGTTCGTGCTAATTCGGAGTGGATTCCTTATTCCACGACTCAAGCTGCTGTATCTGAAGCAAGTGCACGACGTTCTGCTGAAGCTGTTGGTTTGAAGGATTATGATCACCTGGAGCCGTGCAGGATTTTTCATGCTGCCCGGTTGGTTGCAATTCTTGAAGCTTATGCACTCTATGACCCAGAGATTGGTTACTGCCAGGGTATGAGTGATCTACTTTCTCCCATAATTACTGTGATGACCGAGGATCACGAGGCTTTCTGGTGTTTCGTGGGTTTCATGAAGAAGGCTCGGCATAACTTCAGACTTGACGAGGTTGGAATTCGAAGGCAGCTCAATACAGTTTCTAAAATTATCAAAAGCAAAGACTCCCACCTGTACCGGCACTTGGAGAAACTTCAGGCCGAGGATTGCTTTTTTGTTTATAGGATGGTGGTGGTGCTGTTTAGGAGAGAATTGACATTCGAGCAGACTTTATGCCTATGGGAGGTAATGTGGGCCGATCAGGCAGCCATAAGAGCAGGAATAGGAAAATCAGCATGGAGCAGGATAAGGCAACGAGCCCCGCCAACAGAAGACCTGCTACTCTTTGCAATTGCAGCATCAGTGTTGCAGAAGAGGAAATTGATAATAGAGAAGTACAGCAGCATGGATGAAATCTTAAGGGAGTGTAATAGCATGTCTGGACAACTTGATGTGTGGAAGCTCCTAGATGATGCTCATGACTTGGTGGTGACCCTCCATGACAAGATAGAGTCATCTCTCTCATTATAACTGCTTATCTTTTTTTGTTGGCTAATTTCTATGCTTTATTCTATCTTATGTTCTGCTCTGCTTTTGCTTCATTCTTCTATGTGGGGCAATTCAGATTGGGTCATAAGATAAGCAAAAAAACAAAACCAAACAAAAATCCTAATGCCTTAGCTTAGCAGCTGGGACTGTCACAGATTTTTTTGCCATGAAAACTTAAAGAGTTATCAAACAAGGGCTCTGTTGAGGCAAAAATTTGATGCAACAAAATCCCATCTGTTTGGATGTCTTGTTATTCCACTGCTTTCTCTTGTATACAACGATCTTTTTTGGGACATTAAAAATTTGCCTTTGGGCATGTAGAGGCTGCTGTTATGGGGATGAAAGAAAATCCATTAATTACTTGGTCTTATTTATCCCAAAATTCTTGTTTTTTTTCCCTTTCTTTTAGGTATGTAGGTAAAGAAATGAATGCATAACAAGTTCTAGTTCTTCCTATCTTTTTTTTTTTTTCTTTTCTTCTTTTTCAAGTCATGAATCTTGCCATCCAATAATTTAGTTGAAATAGTAATAATAATAACAATAAGAAGAATAGAGATGATTTTAATGATTTAGACTTGTGTAGATAAAGCCTGCTTAATATCTCATATCTTACAACAATAATGATCAAATCACTCCAAAAGGGCATTGACATAAGTCTTGCCGTCCAATAATTTAGTTGATAAAGATGGCATCTTATTCTTTATTTATTTTTCTGGCTCCTATTGAAAATGACTAGTGAAATAGTTCATCTACCATTCTACATATTAACACATTTATATCATTACTATTTCTTTCTGAATCTTCTAAGAATAACCATATATCATGTGTTTTCAAACACCACACACACACACACACATATATATATATTGATAATAAAGAAGAAAAATAAACAATGAAACTGAGCACACAGTTGTGATTATAAGTTATGAGTTAACACAGAAACTAATCAACTCATACAAACTCTCAATTTGATTAGAAGAGCACATAATTAAACAATGGCTGCAAAAAATAAGTGTACTTCCAAATGCATAGTAACCACTCTGCCCTTCTCTATAGTTTTGATCTGAACCTATTCTTGGTTGGTGAAGTGTGGGACAGCGAATGCTAAAATTGCAAAATTTTGATGGCAAAGTGAAGCGTTTTATTGGGATTGTGTGGAGTTTGCTGCTGTGGAATGTAGGTCGGTTTTAGTTAGTGGAATAGTTGTTGCATCAATCTCCCTTATGTAGTACTTCTCCATCATTTCTCTTGCTGAATCACTGTGGCCTACATCTTCGAAATCATTCGTTGAATCTTTCCCTGCAAAGGTTTTTCGAACAAAATTAATCTAAAATAGAGTCATAGTTGAAAGGGGAACAAGTAAAGTGAAGAATGCATTACCAGTAGCTGATGATAGCAGTATTTCATCACTTCCGGGATGATAGCAGTATTACACCTGAATCCAAAAACTAACTACATGAGTACAAATTAAACTCCATTCCAAAGAAAATTCGATAATTTGAGTTTGGATCCATCCATTCCTAGTGCTTGAAAATGAGGTTTTTGATTGTCATAACTTTTTTATTGTATACAAATAACCAAAACTCAAGTTGAGTTGAGTGTACTCAATTTCGGGTTAGGAGAGATTTCACACTATTTTCTACTTCAAGTACAGTAAGTTTATAATAATCAAAGCTGTAACTTAATGTCTTTTAGTGGAGAAAAAAACAATACGACTTCATTTAGTATACATTTTCAAGCATTTAAGTCCTTTATAATATACACTACTTCCACCTCTTACAAACACGCAAATTTAATTGTTATTGTATGGGGTGGGTAACAATCAAAACTGCTTGTTAAGAGTGTGAAGAAACTGTTCCCCAAGAGAAATATCTTTATTTTGGGTGTTTACGGGACTACATCTAATATTTTTAGATATATTCAGATTCAATCTAATTATATATTGAATGATATATTTATATCACCTGATTCGATCTAATTATATATTGAATGATATATTTTATCACCCGAATCGATCTAACTAATTTCAGTTATCCAATCGATTCAACATCCATTGAATGTTAGATTGAATCAATTCTATCCATTGAATGTATTTTACATATTACATTTATTGGTTTAATTTGAGTTTATCAAATATTTTAGACTTAGTATTTTTGGAACGGATCGGATTCATCTAATACTTTAGATCCAATATGTATTGGATTAAATTGGATCCACCCAATCCAAGAAAAAAAAAGTAAAATTCTAATGTTAACTTTTATATATACATATATATTTTACGTATAATAATATAAAATCTAATTACTCATCCAAACTACATAAAAAATACTAATTAGTTCGCTTGGATGTTGGATGTATTAGATTTTTGGACACCCATCCAACATCAGATCCGATCTAATTAGATATAAAAATTACATCTGATCCGATCTCGATTGGATATCCAATATTTAGCAATCGGTTATAATTAGATCACTTGATTGTCATTAGATTAAATCGATCTATGCACACCCCTAATATCTACACATATACACATACACAATATTTTCCCAATATTAATTATAATTATCCAAATTGAATCAAGATCCCAGCAAATCAAACAGCTAGGTTACAAGTTTAGTAAAATTAGTTTATACAAGTTTCCCAAACCTAACCCAAATTAAAACCAAACAGACACTTAACTTAATAATGAGCCAACAATCCTTGAATCCCTCTCACCAACATAAGCCAAAATTCATGAGAGACACAAGATAATGTGATGGTGTGTCTTTACTAATGGCCTCCCTTTTCGGGCTTCCTGAACAGACTCTTCCAATATTGACACATTGTTAATATGTAGGAAGATAATAGAATATATAACATAAATGAGTTACTCCTCTCATTATCAAATGATTTTGGGATGAAATCTCGTGCATCTTATCAAATTCTAACATAGCAACGACCATCCAAACTGTTTTGCTTGGTTCATGTTTATCCTATCTATCTGGTGGTGCAGAGCAGGAACAAGTTAACCACCATGCACCATCAGTTCATTATGCTCAATCTCAGCAAAAACAGACTTTGGGTTGTAATTTTAAGTTTGTAATAACCATTCGTGGTCATTTCTATTTTCTAATTTAATCCTAACGTTTCTATCAAACCAACAAACAAACAAAAACAATCCTTTGCTCTTGTTATGTTTGAAGTTATTATTCTTAACTCAAAACCCACAAAACCTTGAGTTATATAAACAGAATAAAATAATCCATCAAAGTCGACAAACGAATCAAATATAAAAAGCCCCCATAAAAAAGATTGAGAATTAAGATCACAGTCAGTATCTAATGTTTTTCTTTTTTTTTTTATTGGTTTTAGAAAAAAAAAATCTAACCTAAATAAAAATTTAAAAAAATATAATTTAACATATTTCAAAATTATCATGATTTATTAGATATCAAAATTATCAATCACTAAATTAATAAAATTAGACATAAGTCTGACAAAAATCTAATTAGCCATTCATTTATAAAGAATATACTCATTTTAGTAGCTTGTGTTTTGATAAAAAAAAACATATTTGGTGTCTTGTATTTTCAATAATACTTAATTGGTATTTTATATTTTTAAATTGTATATATTTGGTACCCTAAAATAAAATTTAATAAATATAATTTTATTAATTTAACCAAACAGTTATCAATTATATGTAATCATATAATTAAATTTGACTTCAGAATTCACAAAATTTTAGACAACTTAATTGATAAAATTTTATCAAAAATTTTAAATTTAGGATACTAAGGTGACGTTTAATTGGGATGAATAAAAATATAAGAATAAGAATGAGAATCAGAATAGGAATGAAATAAAATTTAAAATGCATAAAAAAATTGATAAAAAATCATTAATTTTTTTCTTTTGTTAATGATCTTTTTTTTTAATAGAATAGTCATTCCATCAAATAGTGAAAAAAGTATTCCATTAAAATGTCATTCCAATACTTAAAATACAACCAAACAAAAAATTTTAATGAAAATTATTTTCTTTCCATTCCATTCTATTCTATTACTTCCAACCAAATGTTACATAAATATATACAATTTTAAAATACAAAGTAGGGATATGATTTTGTCTCGTAATGTACTTTTACATGTATTTTGTAGTATATTAAATGGGTCTCAGAGTACATCAAATGAGTGTTAGGGTACGTTTCTACTTTTTAACCCTAATTAGTAATTACTCTTAGAGCAATCTCAGCCGTCAAATCAAATAATTCCCTCATCTAACGGCTGCCGTGCATCACGAATTACAATCCGTGAAAGTACGAGTTAAAATCATATCCCATACAAAATATTAAATAAACATTATTTAAAATACAAACTTATATTTAAATAAAATACAAAATATGAAATGAGTAGACACTCTCATTTATATTTATTATTTGTGGACATTATTATTATACATTCGAACATCTTCAATTATTCCCAAACTACCCTTTGTCTTAATCTTCGTTTTTATACAACTCACTCTCTCACTCACTAACAGAAGAGAGAGAAAGAGAGTGTTTGAGAGAGAAACAACAATGGCGATGGAAGCAGACTTACCCATTTCCCATTTTACCCCTACACCATCCATACTCTTCCTCCTCTTTCTCCTCTCTTCCGCCATAGCCACCACTCCCACCGCCGCTCTCAACATCACCAACCTCCTCTCCTCCTTCCCAGACTTCTCCGACTTCGCTTCACTCCTCTCCTCCTCATCATCTTCCCTTGCCGCCGATCTCTCCCGCCGATCCTCCATAACTCTCCTCGCCGTCCCAAACACATACCTCTCCGCTTCATCAGATCTCACGCGCCGCTTATCTTCATCCTCACGCGCTGATGTCGTCCGATACCACATACTCCTTGAATACCTCTCCCCTTCCGATCTCCGCCGGATCTCTTCCTCAGGTAAGCTTGTCACCACGCTCCTTCAAACCACCGGACGCGCCACCAACAACTTCGGTTCCGTCAACATCACTCGCGATCCAATCACCGGAATTGTTTCAGTCCGATCTCCGGCACCTTATTCACCCTCGAATGCTACCATTCTTAACCCTATCAAAACCCTACCGTACAATGTGAGTGTCTTCGCTGTTAATTCTCTTCTCGTTCCGTACGGATTCGATCTAATGGCTTCCGAGACTCGACCGCCATTAGGTTTGAATATCACTAAGGCTTTAATCGACGGTCATAACTTCAACGTTGCGGCTTCGATGTTAGCAGCTTCCGGCGTAGTAGAGGAATTTGAAGCCGACGAAGGTGGTGCCGGAATAACCCTATTTGTACCAGTGGATACTGCTTTCGCTCAACTTCCGTCAAATGTTGAGCTTCAATCATTACCGGCCGATAAGAAAGCAGTGGTGTTGAAATTCCATGTTCTTCATTCTTATTATCCTTTGGGTTCGCTTGAATCAATTGTGAACCCTGTTCAACCCACATTAGCTACGGAAGACATGGGCGCAGGAAGCTTCACTCTCAACATTTCTAGGGTTAATGGATCGGTAGCAATCAATACAGGTATCGTTCAAGTGTCGGTGACCCAAACAGTTTTTGATCAAAACCCAGTCGCCATTTTTGGGGTTTCTGGGGTTTTATTACCCAAAGAGATTTTTGGGAAGAATCCAATAACGACGACGACTCCCAAACCAGGAACACCCTTTGCTGCGGGTACGGCTCAGCCACCTGATATTGCTTTCTCGCCGGAGTTTACGCCTGGATTAGATGGCCCTCCTTCACACCTCTCATCTCCGCCGGGTTTAGGTCAAGATATAAGATCGAAAGCAGAAGCAGCAGCCGCCATTAATGGGTTCCATTTCTATACCTTGATCCTTGCTCTGTTGTGTATAGCCTTATCTCTTTAAATGGTAAATGGTATGAGATATAATTTATTATTTTGGTTGGTAATTAGATTTTATTTTTTTTAATTTATTTATTTTTGTGTTTTTTATTTTTTTTACACGGGTAATTGAATTTATAAATGTTAATTGTGTTAATGTTTTTTTTTAATAATTATGTGTTTAGAGAGATTGATTCATTTTTGTTGTCCTTGTTATGTATAGCAATGTTAGAAATTTTTTTTGTACCTAAGTGATGAAGGAAAAATAAAACACATAAATATGGTGAAAAAAATGTTCTATTTATTGGATTGTGTAGCATTATATAAATTATGTTGTACATTATATTTTTTTGTTATAATATTATATTTGGTATTGATTTTGATGTTCGTATAAATATATAATAGTTTGATATCAATAAAAATTTAACTTCATATTATATAAAAATATAATATAAACACAATTTAATATAATAATTGTTAAGCTGTAAATAATGAGTTTGGTTACATGACAAGGAATAAATTAGGTGGATTAATTAAAGAGTTAAACTCGTAAAGGCATTTAGAAATATTTCTAGTGTCGATAATGTTAATGTTGAGACTTAACCTATTTAAACTTGCTCTTGTTTATAACCTCAGAAATATTATTGGTATTTTTTCAGAAGAATATGTTACCCAAAGTGCATCTAAGGGCTGGTGAACCCCGAAAATCATACATTAAACAATGAAACATCTTGACAATCGTATGTTATAGAAGATAAAGACCAAGTCAAATAGAACAATTATCTTATTTAAAATGAAAGTGGTTGCATATGAAACACAAGGAATGTTCACGGTTTATAACTATTGTTCAGATTAGATAAAAAATAATTGTTATTCAATCCCTATAAATATCAGAGCAAACAAAGAGAGATCAATTTTTTAAATTTGAGAAAATTTTGCCAAATTATATCTGTAACCTAAGAATACTAGAAATAGAAAAAAACTCGTGGAATATATAAATTTTAATTACAAAATCAAGTAAAAATCCATCTCTTTTATTAAATATATATATTTATATAGCATATAATATTTACTGAGCATTAATTATCGACTCTAATTTATGTTAACGAAATTTCGAGTTAACAGTTTCGTACTTTCATTAATATAAAAATTAAACTCTAAAAACACATCTTCCTACCCAAAAATAAAAGTTTGCATTATGGACAATACTTCTCAAGACATTCCCGCCGAACAAGAAGAAACGGTTCATCACCTTAGAAAAGAGCCCCAGGGGACTCAACTTGCCAATGATCTAAATACAGGAAAAAGTCCTCCTAAATGGGACTTTGAAAGAACTGACAACGAGGAAACCATTCTAGAAAGAAAGAATGAGGGGCATAAGACCCCACTAGATATGTTCCTTGAGGGAATTAAAAAATCGCCAACTTCGACAAAGGTTAGGCAAGCCTAACCAAAGAAATGCTGGATTAAAGCGTGAAGCCGCTATAGCGCGTGCGAATGCTAATAACACACATGCAAAACTATTTGAACCCCCAGCAAGACAAACACGAGGAAGGCCTCGTGGTGGGTCAAAGACCAAAAGGGCGTCGAATGTTCTTGTCAAGGAGAACAATACAAACAACCCTACATATTCTAGTAGCAACAACCTGTGAATACAAGAGAGATTACTGTTGACATAGAAATTCCACATAATCTAAATGGTCCAAATCTAAGGCAAACACGACTCGATGTTCTAGAACCATCTCATATGAATATGAGACCTTCGCCAGAACAACCAAAAACTCGACCCACAAGTCATCGTCGACCACATGAATCATTTTAAATAGAAAAACTTGTCACGCCCATATTTCGAGCATTAATATGACGATGATATGTGGATATAAGTCTTAAAAATTAAGGAATAATATAAACATGAGGAATGGGATAGGTTTCTCACCTCGAGACATGCTACAATTAAATGATACGTTTGTCTCGCATTGTATTATAATATGACTGTCAAATAAAAGCGATAAAATTATAAATACAATTATTAGCGAGATAACAACATCATAGGCCTATCTCAAACATGACCCAGATAAATAAGACATGTATAGAATATGAAGGGATGAGTCGCTGGAAAAGGTAGATAATAAGTTCTTTAAGAGTTTGTAGCTCATTGACCCACATACTCATGAGTATGTTAAAAGACTAAGAGATATGAGCAAAAAAAATGATCCATCTCGGAAGGCTCATAAACGACGTAAGAAGATTTACCCTAAGGACCACAAAAGATTCAATTCTAAGTGTTATCTTAAGACCTATCTTAGACAGCAAAAGCGAAGAAGATACCTCAATTAACGTCTCGCAACATACGCCTAGTCATTCCCAATATTACTGAAGAAGGCAAGGCATATTTTAGGTATGTTATCTCAGCAAAGAAGATAATTTCAAGATAAGTACAAAAGTACTTACTAACAGTTAATTTATTTATCTCACATGTTGTAAAATAAAATGTGGAGATTGTTTATGTTTCATAAACGGTTATCTAGATAAGAACAAAAAGGAATAACGGTCATTTCTAAAAATCCTATAAATAGGGACAGAACCTATGATGTAAGGGACAAATAATTTTTGGGAGGAAATACCTTGAGAAATTAAGTGCAGAAAAACCTAGAGATTACTACTTTGTATAAGATATCTTGTTATCTTAAACAAATCAAGAACTCATAAATAATATGGACTCATGGACTATGTAGATTTAAATATAAAACCACGTAAAAATTCATGTGTCTTATTTATCTCTATTATTAATATTTACTTTTAGTTTTATTCACATGATAATCTAGAAGAATAGATGCTCCAAAATGAGAAGGACAAGAACGATTTAAAGGTCAAGGTCGAAACTTTGAAGAAATCCTTATTTGACATTGCCAAGAAGGCCAAAAAAGACATTGAGGAGACGAAAGAGGCCCTCGAAGAATCAATATAGTGGTCCAACGCTCCATTTACAAGGTTTGAGTGAGCAATAATAAGAGCATGAACCTTAGCTTCTTGGGTGATCGTGCCGAGAAACCTAGCTTTACACGTTATACCAAACCTAGAGGAAGAGGTTTGTTTTATGATTCAAGCAAACCCTTATTTCATTCCACTTTTACGAACACCTAAATGTATAATATTTTAGTATAAATTAAAATTTAACATAGTAATATATAAAAATATGACACATAACACAATACAATACGACTTAATACAATATACTAACCGAGCCTATTAATTTTAACTACCGATTCAAGCAATCCCACGATTCCATTACTTCGTGGTTCTACTTGACTTCTAATCCACTTTCGTGTTCTAATTATCAAACAAGGACTCTGTTTAGATAACTGAATGTGTTCAGTGAAAGAAAGGAATGCGTAACAAGTTGTAGTTCTTTCTCTACATTTATATCATTACTAATTCCTTTCTGAAACTTCTAAGAATAATCATATATCATGTGTTTTCAAACACCACAAATAGAATATGCATATGTAATTTAAGTTCCATATTAATAATAAAGAAGAAAAATAAACAATGAAACTGAGCACACTGTTGTTATTATAACTTAGAAGTTGAGTTCCAACTAAAATGAACTGAAGAACAAAGAAAACAGAGAACAACACAGAAACTAATCAACTCAAACAGACTCTCAATTTGATTAGAAGAGCACATAATTAAACAATGGCTGCAAAAAATAACTGTTCTTCCAAATGCATAGTAACCACTCTGCCCTTCTCTACAGTTCTGATCTGAACCTATTCCTGCTTGGTGAAGTGTCGGACAGCGAATGCTAAACCCAAGATTAAAAGGGGAACTAAGAACTGCAAAATTTTGATGACAAACTCAGGTGTCTTATCGGGATTGTGTGGAGTTTGCTGCGGTGGAATGTAGGTCCGTTTTAGCGGAACAGTTGCAGCATCAATCTCTCCTATGTAGTACTGCTCCATCATTTCTCTAGCTGAATCACTGTGGCCTACATCTTCAAAATCATTGGTTGCATCTTTCCCTGCAAAGGTTTTTGAATAAAATTAATCTCAAAAAGAGTCTTCATTTGGGGTTTTAGATCAATGTTGCCTCCCCACAAAAAATATACATAGTTTCAATTGGAACAGTTAATATGATGAAGAATGCATTACCAGTAGCTGATAGCAGCACTTCATCTCCTCCGGGATGATCATCCATAAATGGCGTAACATCATACACCTGAATCCAGATACTAACTACATGAGTTCAAAATAAACTCCATGCCAATGAAAGATCAATAGAACGAAAAACAAAAAGCAGAAAACAATTAATAATAAAAGAGAAGGCTGTGACAAAATTCTTGAGTTTGGATCATAATTGAACTTTTCTTTTTCTCCTTACCTAGTTCCTGAAAATGGGGTTTTTGGTTGGTCATAACATTTTTATTGTATGCAAACTACCAAAACTCAAGTTGAAGAGATTTCACTTATTTCTACTTCAACATAATAAAAGTTGTAACTTTTTGTCTTTTAGAGGAGAAAAGAAGAAGAAGACTTCATTTATTATACATATTCAAGCATTTAGGCCCTTTATAATAAACACTACATTAAATCACATATACAAATATATATGTAATATGGGGATAGTAATTGCTTCTACTTCCTTTCATAATTGAGTTAATTTTGTTACTAAGAGTGTAAAGGGACTGGTACCCAAGAGGAATAAGTTCCCTATATGTTATATATGAATATACACACAAATATATTTTATCAATATTGGTAGCAATTAAAATTAGGCTAAAGTGACAATTATCCGAATTGGATTAAGATCCCAGCAAATCAAACACCTAGGTTAACAGGTTGATAAAATTAGTTTATACAAGTTTCCCAAACCAAATTTCTCAGCAAAAAAACAGAGGCTTAAGTTGACCAATCAATCCAAAAACTAAATCCTCAATCCAAAACCAATCAAAAGAGAAAAAAGATCTGACCTTTCCCGAAACAATGAGCCAACAATCCTTGGTCTTGTTATGTTGAGCCACTTCTTCGAATTTGTGCACCTTTGGATCTGAAGCCATTATTCTTAACTGAAAACCCACAAAACCTCATAATTATTATGTAAACAAATTTGAAAAATATAAAGAATAAAAAAAATCCATGAAAGTCGACACAGAAATCGTTAGAAGAATCAAATAGAAAGAACCCAGAAAAAAAGATTGAAAATTGATTGAGAATTGAGATCATACTGGGCGTTACAAACGAGGGAGAAAAGCTTTTACGAAGGAAGAGAATTCTTCTTCTTCTTCTTCGTTCTCTCTCACTCGTCAAACCTTGTCAGAGTCACTAAGTAAATGTAATGCTTTTCTTTTCTTTATTATTATTATTAATTATTTGTGGAGATTATATATATATTTGAAGATTTTCATTTATTCTTAAAATGCCCTTCGTTTTATGTTAAATTTACGGTCTTAATATTTGTTTTTGAGAGGAAATTATACATTATTCAAGGGTATTTTCGTCTCAAAATTTATCAATTCAAGTTGTATACGTTTCATTAGTAAAAACAACAACAACAACAACAAATTCCATAAAAGGTTAATAGAAAAATGATGAAGCTTTCTTTCTTTATTTTTCTTTTTTCCATAAAATGTAATTATTTTATTTTTTTCTTCTAATGATTTTTAAAATAACATTTTACTATGTTTTTTTTGCTTAATTATTATTTTACTATTTAAAATTAGATAGATGATGTTCCATTCAATCAAAATATAAAATAAATGGGTGCTTTTCCAATGTACAAAGAATTTTTTTTTTATACGTATTTAGGAGAATTTTTTAAATTAATTTTTTATAAGCATATACATTATAATTATTTAAGATATTTTGTATAATTTTAAAAAAGAGGAAATTACACTTAGTATGGGATTTTAAAAGTTCTTATGATAAATATGGCACATTTAAGTTTGGCCAATTTATATGGTATTTTTTTATTTTTAGGTTTTTTTATGGTATTTGATATGCCATATATATGTAATTAGGTTTCTAAATCCCATATTTAATGTTTTTATTTGTTTAGGAATTTTTATTTGTCATTGATGCCGGAAAAGTCACCGGAGTTTGCTGTCGGTGCCGGAAAAGTCACCGGAGTAGCGGTCGGTGCCGGAAAATTCGTCGGAGTTGCTGCCGGCGCCAGAAAATTCGTCGGAGTTGGCATTTTTGCCGGAAAAATCACTGAAAAATCACCAAGAAACCGGTTTCTTGAAGTCTAAGAAACCGGTTTCTTGGTGATTTTTCTGTTGACAATGCCAATTCTGACGACTTTTCTGACGCTAGCAGCTACTCCGGCGACTTTTCCGGCAGCGACAGTAAACTTCAGAAAAGTCATCAGAATTGGCATAGTCACCGGAAAAATTACCAAGAAACTGGTTTCTGGTTTCTTGATGAAGAAACCAGTTTTTTGGTAATTTTTCCGGTAATTTTTCTGACGACAATGGCAATTATGACGAATTTTCTAGCATTGGTAGCAACTCTGACGACTAATACACCGACATCTACTCCGGTGACTTTTTCAGTACCGACAGTAAACTCTGAGAAATTCGTCAAAATTGGCATTGTCACCGGAAAAATTATCGGACTAATCACCAAGAAACTGGTTTTTTTTCGGTTTCTTGGTAATTTTTTTTGTATTTTTTTTTTCTCTATTTGGTTGATTGATGAAACTGGTTTCAATTATTTTCAGTGTATATCATTTTTGTTTTGTTTTCATAATCTTTATTATTGTTGTGTAACAAAATTAGTTCCTTGATGAAGAAACCACTTTCTTGGTGAAGAAACCAGTTTCTTGATTGAAAAACCACTTTCTTGGTGATTTTTCTAATGATTTTGCTGGCGACAATGCCAATTCTGACGACTTTTTTTACGCCGGCAATAACTCTGACAATTTTTCCAACACCAGGAACTACTCCGGCAACTTTTTCGGCACCGACATCAAACTCCAGAATAGTAGTCGAACTTGGCATTGTCACCAGTAAAATTACCGGAAAAATCACCAAGAAACTAGTTTCTTGATGTTAGAAACCGGTTTCTTGGTGATTTTTCCAGCGACAATGCTAATTCTGATGACTTTTTCGGCGCCGGCAGCAACTCCGGCGACTTTTCCGGCACCGACGGCTACTCCGGCGACTTTCCGGTGTCGGCAGTAAACTCCGATGACTTTTCCAGCACAAGTGACAACTTCGGCAATCACTATAGTATTATTTGTTTTATTTTTTTTAAAAAATAAATATGAAGAGAATTTTAATATTTTTTATGGTAATTTAATTAAGTTTTTATTTTTTATGAATTTTAAATTCAGATTTCTTTTTAATGTCTTATATGGTTTTTTTTAGAAAAAAACCCATATTTTTAGTTTGATTGGTTAGATAATGCCATATTTAGTGGCATTTACTTTTTATGCCATATTTATCATAACCTTAATAATTTTTCCCATATTATTGAAAATAGCCCTTTAAAAAATTGAGAATACTTTATAATATAAAAATAATATTTAAGTAACTTATTTTATACACATAAAATAAAATAATCGTGTTTGAATCTTATTTTTGATATATTTAATTTTTCAAAATTTTACATAATATTTTAAATAACTATAACGTACATGATTATAATTTTCAATAATATTTACTATTTGTTTGGAATTTTAATTTATGCTGAAAAATAATAAATTAAATTATCTAAAGATTTTCTGAAAAAAAAAAATCCATTTTCATATATAATTTGAATTCAAACAAAAAAAAATGATAAAATATATGTTTAAACAAATTTAGAGTTAGATTTAAATATAATTATACAAAAATTAACAACATATAAATTCATTAAAAAAAAAGGTTTATGGGTACATTTAAAAATGGGTTAATACTATTTTCGACTATATGTTTTGTAAAAATTATCGACTGGATCTTCTACTTTGTAAAATGACAAATTTGATCCTGCATTTTCTAAAATAGAATAAAATAGTATCCCGAACTAAATTTTTGATATTGAAGATAATTTCTAGCATGGACAAATACAGATGATGTGCCCAGTTTTATTATAACAACTCTAGATTGTGTTATTATTAACTTTTATTTTGACAAAAATCAATTTAGGGTACTATTCTGTACTATTTTGAAAAATACATGATCCAATTTATCATTTAACAAAATAAAAAGTTCAATCAGTAACTTAATGCAGATTCTAAAGTAATATTTACTTTTTTCAATATATATATATTCTTCGTAAAACCTGAGTTCTAAACAAAATATTAATTTTGTTTCTGCAAAAAAAAAAAAAGTTAAAAGAAAAAAAATCATTAATAGATAAATTAGGCAAAGTTCAACTCATGGAGCAGATTTATTAAAAGTAGACAAAACATGTCGTTTACAATAAAAATAAGAAAATTCTAATAACACCTTCAACTAATAGATTAATAAATTGCCAGTGGTAAAGCTTCAAAATATTACGAAAATAATAGATTTCTAATTCGAATGAACATATGACAAAACACACCTATAAATGAATCATGCTATTAGGTAATAACACAGCTTAAGGATCACGCTGATGAAAGCATGACTCATAAAATATAGGGTAAAAAATATCTAGAGATCCTCCATATTCTAATACGAAGAGGGATGATCAGCATGCCACAAAAGTATTTTGAGCCATTACATAACAGACGAATGACCCAAACGGGGGCAAGGCAATTACCCCCTCCATAATCATAACAATCCCTACTACAATAACAATAGTAGTGTGGTGATAAAACACCATTATTGAAAATAAAAATAAATCTAAAAAACAAAACATCACAAATAAAAACAACCCACAAATAAAAAGGTTCAATGACCAAACACCACCCATAACCTAGTGAGAATTTCAGATCCCAAGTACTAGTAGACGCCCTTGACCACACGACCCTTTTATCAATCGGACTCCCAAAGCCACAACCCAGCACAGCCAAGCCAACACAAACCAACCACAACCTTCGTATCGAACCAAAAGACCTAACACCAAACTCGAAACCCCAACCAACCACTATCAAGGCCTATTCTTAATGATCGAATCCAACTAATAAAAGAGACGCATACGATACACCAATGGTGGCAAAACCGACACCTCACACCCAAGAAGGAAACCATTAGTGAAAAGAAAAAGAAAACTTGATTGAGAGGGGAGAAACAAGGCACAAAAGCCGAATATGGTGGGAAAAACAATTAGACCCCGACCAAGGCCACACCCAAAGCCATGGACAGGCGACGAGCCCTAGTTGGAATGAAGAAAAAGGGCAAGGACGACAATAAATTTATCATTTTTTTAACAAATAAATTATAATTTTGCTTTAAATGAGAATTTTGGTATGAAATTAATTTTTATTTTTCGTAATAGAGATTTTCATATGTGTTTTCATTTTTCAACTCTTCTCTCAAAATTTTCTACCACCCAATATTGATTTTTTTTTCTAAGAAAAACTATTAAAGAAAAAGCATGAAGTGAACCTTCACAAAATTTCTCTAGTATTCTATTCATGATCGGAGACTTTCACTCATTAAAAAAATGACTAAAGCATGTTTGACTATGTTTTTAGTTTTGTTAAGATGTGTTATCATAAATAAGTGCAATTTTTTTTAAAAAAAAAAAAAATATGAAGTGTTTGGTTAATATTCTAATAAAAATATTTTGTTTTTATTTCATTAGCCAAAAAAAATTGTATGATTAGAACAATTATTAGATAAATTTACAAAATATAGATATTGTTAAAGTAATAAGTAACGAGATTAAATTACTAAAGAAAAATTGTAAATAAAATTAAGAAAAGAGAGCTAAAATTATGAAAAAATAGTGACAAAAAATTGGTTATTGAAACAAAAAAACACCATTTTGTTGTTTTCTACATTTTCTTTTTTTTAGTGTAAATAAACTTCATTGAAGAAGAATAATCATCTACAAAAAGAGACTTAAACTCTGCAAAAACATCCCAGAATGTAGAACAATCAACTACAAAAAAGAGACATAAACTCCACAAGAACATCACATTGATTTATATTTTTGCCTAATAGATTAGTGTATTGACTCAGAAAATATATTTACAAGAGTTTCATACAGTTATTTATGAATTTCAAATCACTTATTGTTCAATTTTTCCAAGAAATAATGTCATACACACTTTTATAATACACAAAATCAAAATCATAGAGAAAAAGAACCATATTGTTAAGTAAACTTGTGTTGTGTGGCTCAATCAATCTGTTCTGTAATAATATTTTTAAAGAGAAAAGATACTGAAAACATCATGATAAGAAATATTCAAATATGGATATGGACTTTAATGTTTTTGTCTTGGTGTGTGAGTTTCAATAAATATGTAAGTATGTTCAACCATGCCACTCACTTGTTTTCAATGACCACACCTGAAATTCAATAAAATTCATGGACTTTACACAAATCTATATATTTATATATAAGATCACATCATCTACTTGATTTGTCACCATGTTATAGATTTTAGATTGGATGGGCAAGGATCAAGCAAAAACAATGGAAAAACTCTCATGTGGGAGAAACTCTGTCAAGAATCAATTTCCAAATATATAAAAAAGTGTGTCATTACATTTTTATGTCCTTGTATAGCAAAATATAACAAACTAATTTTCTAGACTAATATTATTGGTGTTGCATTAGTCTTGTGTATTGTAATAGATCTTATATTCTATTTGGTGGTCAGAGAATTCTACTTATATTCAGAACTTAATCATAGCAGATGTTATAATTGAATAAATTCTCGCTCTTACCTTGGTAGAGTACTTGTGCTCTCTTTTGTGTGAGCCAGCTGACTCTCCTCCCTTTCTCTTACCTTGCTCGAGCTCTAATATACATCGAAATTGTGTGGATATCCAGGAGAGACTCGAATCTCGAACCTTATACTAACAAACCACATGCCAGATCATTTGAATTGCTCTCGAGAGTCAGAAAGAGCATAACTCTATCTAAGGAAGCACAATTCGAGTTATTTTCTTCTTCTTAGTTTGCTGTCTAGAAGCGCATGCAATTTGGAGGATGAACCTTGGCCAATGAAAGTATTGATGAGGGAAGAATCCACAAACCATCTCCACAGATCAAACCCGAAGCAACAGCGGGAATCATCAGGGCAGCAGTCTGATCATTCAGTTTGTGCCACACAAAAACAACCAAACTTCCCACACACATGTCGATGGCAAAGTAAGCACCAACCAAGAAAGGAACGGCCATGGCCATTGGGAGGGGAACCCATTTACCGATATGCTTTGGTGAAAGGTCTCTAAGAAGGTTGGCTCCAATGGCGAATGTGAAGAAGCCATAACAGAGCTGCAAGCAATGCTGAGGCAAGGCAGAAAAGCCTTGAACACCTAGAATTGCCATGTTTCTGTAGATTATTGCGTATGGAGCTTTGTATTCACCATTCGGGTCCCCTACATTAAAGGCCTTGTAGAAAAGAAAGAATGTGACAGGCGCCACCACACAGCCTATTGCAGTCCCGATAGCCTGGCTAACAAGCATGGATCGAGGAGATGTCAGAGTGAGATGGCCGGTCTTGAAATCATGCATCAAATCAGAAGATATGGACACAATGGACTTGATCAAACCGCAACCAACAAGCCCAGCAACCACACCATTATCTTTTCCAACAAGATTTGCAAGAATAAAAAGAGCCACTTTACCATAATTATAAGCCATGTTCATGTCTGTTAAACCAGCACCATAAGCATTGCAGAAGCTCAGAGAAGGTGCAAGAATATAGGCAACAACCACATAGTACCATTTGAGCTCCGGGAACATTATTGGGATAGTAATGATGGAAATGAGAGCAAAGAAACCATAACCGACGCATGCTATCCAAAGAGGAATGCTATCTCTTACAAACAACTCATTTCTTTTAAGATCATCAAGGGTCTCAGTTTGATTATTTAGAGCTGCAATGGAAGATAGTCATATCAGTAAAGTTACTACTAGTTATAAAATATCTAGAACACTTTCAATAAAAGAGAAACTTTTTCAATCAAACAAATATTGCCATTATTACTATGTTCCTATTTTAAGAAGTAAAAAGACTACAAACAGTGAAAAAACTATTATAATTCTTATGGAAAATAAAGAATAACAAAACCCTTTTAAATTTTTTCTACATCTACTGTCATGTACTCAATCAATTACTTCATACAATCATAATAAGAAAATTTATTGATTTTGTTTTACTATATTATCCCCATTAGAGGATGGTTGAAGTCTTTCTCTTTTCATTAACAGAAAGACTAATGCTAGCTATTTATAGGCACAACTGAGTTAAGATACATTATTTACATGTTTTGTAGGCCTTGTTCTTCATTTTGGTATGGATGTTTGTGGCAGTGAAAAACAGTATCTTGAGAAAGTTATAGAGCCCATCTCCAAGTATCAAAGCTATGGAGATGAAAACCTGAATTTAAGTAAAGAAAATAGTATTTCAGAAAAAGAAAATTAAAAATCACAATATATAGTTGACAAATGAGCTCAAATCTGTAGACCTTGTAACCATTTAGACTTTTCATACTGCTTTCTGATAAAGTTTGAGGGAACCATTCTCCTTTAAGACCCCTTATCAAGGGCCACATTACACCCCATGAGAGCACAGCACCAAGAAGCAAAGACAAGTTCACTAGATGGGAACAGATCATACCTGCCCCAACGTAAGTGGCACTAAAATCAAAGTAAAATCTGCAAAGTGGTAATCATATATTATTCTTTTCAGTCAGTCATGATGATGATGGTTTGGTTATGACATAAGCAAATCATAGTGGAATGGAGTCTTTTAAAGTGTACTACATAGCACTTACGAGTTTTTCCAAGCTTTAAATCCAAATATTGGGAACTGATTAAATCCACATTGATCTCCACCTGAATAAAACCACTGAAAGAAACCCCATATGAAACTAATTGAAAAGAATCTCATGAACCCATCAACCTGTTTCCTGAAGCAACAAAATAGAAAAGCCTCAACTTGTTAAGACTTCTTCCATACTCAATTCTGTTTAGTTTGATATCAAAAGAAAGATTGAGAAAAAAAAAAACTCGTTGCTTACTTAGCCATTTTGTCTCCTTTAGGTGTGTGAAAACCATTGATAAGAACAGCAGTAGCAGTTCCACTTGGATAAGATAATTTGTAGTCTATAATCATAATCTACAAAAAAGGTCACGACATAACTTCATCCATCAATGAATTTGGAGAAGAAAATCATTAAAGAGAAAGACCAAAAGAGAGCTAGAAGACCTTTCTAAGAGGTACCAAGGTCAATAACCCAACAAAACAAGTAACAAAGAGAAAACCAGTGATCCAACCAATACCAGGCTCTTTAGTACTCCCAATAGTATTGCCTTCTGTATCAACTCCTGCTTGTTCATAAGTTTTCTGGTTCAAACCCAACAGATAAGATCCAAACCCACCTGCATTTCACACCCAAAAAAGTAAAAAGATAATAAAAATCCCAAGACTCAAAGCAAAGAAAAACATAACAACAAAGTCAAACACTGTTTAGATTTTAAATTCTAACCTGCAACAGCAATACCATAACATGCAACTGCACAAGTTTGGATTGTAGTATTCTCTTGTCTAGTGAAAGGAGATGACACAATTCCAACCTTGCTAAGCAAATTAGTCCATGTCCTTACAAACACAAAAGCAAGAAGAGCAGCTGAGACATTGAGATTTGGGACCATACCAGTGGTGAGAATCAGCTTCATTACTATGACACTGTAAATGATTCCAATCACTATACTTGCCACCAACCCACGACGAGTGATCTGTTTGGTCCATGGTGCAATTTCCATATCATCTCTCTTAAATTTTTCAATCTCTAACACTCCATTATTAGTAGTCTCATTCTCCATTAAAGAATTGAATCAAAATCAACCAAAGGTCCGAACTTTAGATAAGTGTAAACAAATCCCAGATACGATCTAACCTCAATCTTGCTATTTTCTTCGAAACTTGACCGAAAAAGATCAAAACTCGAAATGGGTATACACAATCTTTTCTCAATATCACACATAGAACAAATACCTGAGACCTAGTGAAGAGTCAAACTTTGTAGTGTTCTTTTTTATCATTATGTTCGAAGATTTTATCAAAATAAAGTCTTTAGTCTTCGTTTATGAGAGAAATATACAGATTTTTTTTTCCGAGTATGAGTAGTAAACACCACCTAAGTTATAGATAAATATTTAAATTTAATTTTTAACGGTAATAATTAGGGGTAAGCATCCGATTCAATCTAACATTTTTTTCCTCATTCGATCCAATCCAATTAGTAATTAGATTTGGAAAATCATCATCAGATGCAATCCATTTAGACCTCAAAATCCAATCCAATTACTAATTGGATTAGATCGTTTTTTTTTAATTAGATATCTAATTACACACTTAAATTTCAATAAGGAAATTTGATTTTCTATACTTAGAAAATTTTAAAATTTTTTCCATAAATACATACTTAATAATATTGGTAATATATGACCACATTCCTAATATCCCACAAATACCCCTCCCATTTGAAAAAAAATCAAAAACTGAAATCATCCATGGTTGCCTCCCGAACCTCTCTCTCCCATGGCTGCCTCATCCCGACCACCACGCCCGGCCACCGACGACTACCCACCACCCCGACTACGCACGACCACCGTCCGAACCACGCACGACCCAGCCACTTCTCTCGGACCCATTCTCTCTCTTCCTCTCTCTCAAACTGGAAAAAAAAAAACCAGAGGTCCGATGGTCGGACCACATGGTCCGATGGGTCCGATGGACCATGTGGTCCGACCATCGGACCATGTGGTCCGACCATCGGACCAGTGTCTCTTTGTTTTCCTCAAGCAATCAGATCCCACGATTATATATATATATATTAAGATAATCGGTCGGACCACATGGTCCGATGGGTCGGACCCCATCGGACCATGTGGTCCGACCATCGGACCTCTGGTTTTTTTTTTCAGTTTGAGAGAGAGGAAGAGAGAGAGGGGTTGGGTCCGAGAGAAGTGGCTGGGTCGTGCGTGGTTCGGACGGTGGTCGTGCGTAGTCGGGGTGGTGGGTAGTCGTCGGTGGCCGGGCGTGGTGGTCGGGATGAGGCAGCCATGGGAGAGAGAGGTTCGGGAGGCAGCCATGGATGATTTCAGTTTTTGATTTTTTTCAAATGGGAGGGGTATTTGTGGGATATTAGGAATGTGGTCATATATTACCAATATTATTAAGTATATATTTAGGGAAAATTTTTTAAGATTTTCTAAGTATAGAAAATCAAATTTCCCTTTCAATATTAGCTTAATAATATAAAGAAAAATACGTAAAAAACTAAGTATCACTTTTTATTTAAATTTAATACTTCATAAATATACTATTCTTACAAGTGTATTGTAGCTAAAAGTTTTTAATAATTAAAACAATAACATTTCTAAGTAATAAAATAGAACAAAACATCATAAAAATAAATACACTAAACAATCAAGTGTTACAAATTCAACATACAAAAAAATCTAATAAATATTTATTTTATTTTTTATTATATAAATAATTTTTTAATATTATAAATGTAATTGGATTTGATCGGTTTTTAATTGGATTTTGAGATTGACATCCAATAACCGATCCAATCCAAGTAGAATCCAACTTTTAACATACAATCCAATCCAATTGTAATTGGATATCTAACTTTTTATAATTGGATTAGATTGGATCGGTTCGGTTCAATTGAATTGGATTGGATGATGCCCACCCCCAGTAATAATAGTTAAATTATATTTCTAAAATCTCTAATTTTCTCTCTTTACAAAGTCTCTCTCACACTTGATCTCACTCTCTCAATTCAATATAAATTGTTTCTTACATTACAAGACCATTACATGCCTTTAAATAGACATAAATAGACTTAACTAACTAATTGGTGCACTTAACCAACTAAAATTGAATGTTGTAGCAATTCATCTAACATAACAGAACTAATGTTGTAGAATTTAACTAACTTAACACATTTTGTTAGTTAAATCTGTTATTTCCAGTTTTGTTTGTTCTATGAATTACCAAACAATAAATTTCACCTTAATTCATAGAACCAAACAAGACAAACAGCATGGGAGTATTCCACTTATCTTCAGATGGAGCCAATGTTCAACAGTTCCACACAATGTTGGAACCTGCTAACTGGAAGAATTTTAGTTCCATCTGAAGAATTCTCTTCACTTAGTACTTTCTCAAGTTCTACTTCTCTATCTTCAATCTCCTTTCTGATCTAAAACAACCTGATGTCAATATATTTTGATCTCTCGTGATAGATTAGATTTTTACAGAGATAAATGGCAAATTAGCTATCAAAGTACACCGTAGCCTTTTTTCTCATCATTTGTAGCTTACCTAGGATTCTTTTGATCCACACAACTTTGAAAGCTTTTGTAGTTACCATAAACTCTGCCTCAATTAAGCACATGTTGCAACTGAAATTTCTAACTAATACAATAGCTGGTTATTGACTTCATGGTATCTTTATTTGATGCATAATCGACATCAACATAACTCTCCAATATAATCTTGGTTCTAGACTTGATAATTATGCAAAATACAAATAAAATATACCGTAGTAAGTATATTTAATTAGGAAAAAAAAAATTGTTTGACAACTTGGCTCATGATATTGATTCACACTAATGGGCTACATCAATTGTGTGGACCTGCCACTAATGAGTGGGGGATTCCTTATCTGAATGGAAAATAAGATGAGACGACTTATTAGAAACATTTCTTGCACTGAAATGTTAAATAACATAGGGACGAGAATGAACCGTGACATTGACCTGTTTAATGTCTTATTAATTTAATTTTTTTTTTTACATTTTTTTTTTAATTTTATTTATGTATTTTCTAATATATTTATATTTTAATTTGACATAATTTATCCTTTTATACATTTAAATCTTTAACATAGATAGGTTTATGTAAAAAATAACTTTTAGATTAAAATTCCATAAAAATCCACAAAATGGGCTAGACATGCATGAAATTTTATTTACTTGCGTTTGTTTATATCTTAAGCATATAGGAGGAATTTGACTTTGATACCATGATAAGCATTATGGAGTTTCATCTTATTAACTATTGATAATGAGTGTAATAGTCCATGTTCTTATATATGAACTAATATTTTTAAATTTAATCTATTATGAGATAATACTATCTAATATGCATTTGCTTGTAATATTTAAGTCTCGACACAATAGGAATACAACCCACCATAAACACGAATTGTCTCGTACCTAAATTACTATAAAACGCAAACCTTGTTTAAGGCAAGTTATAATGGAGATAAAGGGCTTATCAAATCTAAAAATGCTAAAAGATGATTAAATTTTTAACATATGAATGAGCTTAGGTATAAACATTAGCTAGTAAACTTCTAGTACAAACTATTTTGAGGTGTTAAAGATTCTTAGGGAGAAGATATTGAAAACACTGACACTTGATAAAGATATGAACTTTAATGATTCTCTTTGGTGTGAGAGTTTCAATAAATGTTGTAAGTATGTTCAGTTCAACCATGCCTTAAAGTCTTTTCTTCCTTTCATTAAATCCACACACTTATTTTTCAGTGAGATACCAGGAAGTGGACTCTGAAACCAAACAAATTTCATTGACTTTACTTTATTATATAAATATATAGCTTCTAGGCATTAGGACCACTATAATATACCAAATTCATTGAATGGTAATACTATGAATATGAACCAACCATAGTCTAAAACTCACCACTTTTCACTATCATGTGTGCTCTCTTTTGTTATTGACACGTTGATCCATGATCATTTTTCTTCATGCAAATGGGTTTTGTATAATTGTATGAGTTGACTCAAAATGAAAAGAAAACAAGCAATAATAAGATGTGGGGTTTTATTGATCTAATTAATTAATCTCATTACAATGTAGTTTACATTTTGAGTACTCTCTTCTCTTCTCTTCTCTTCCTCTTTACAATACTCTATTTGAAATCTACTACATCAAAACTATGTAGATATCTAAAAGAGACTCGAATCTCAGACCTTTGTATAAACAAACCACATGCCTAACCATTTGAACTACTACAATAAGCTATAAGCTATTCTAATACTTTTAAGTACAATTCTAATTCTGTTTTTAGTTTGATGTCAAGAAGCGCATGCATATTGGCGGCCGAACCTTGGCCAAAGCGAGTATTGATGAGGGGAGAATCCATAAACCATCTCCACAGATCAAACCCGAAGCAACAGCAGGAATCATCAGAGCGGCGTTCTTATCATTCATCTTGTGCCACACGAAAACAACCAAACTTCCAACGCACATGTCAATCGCAAAGTAAGCACCAACCAAGAAAGGAACAGCCATGGCCATTGGAAGGGGAACCCATTTACTGATATGCTTCGGTGAAAGATCTCTCACAAGGTTAGCTCCTATAGCGAATGCAAAGAAGCCATAACAGAGTTGCAAACAATGCTGTGGCAATGCAGAAAAGCCTTGAACACCGAGAATTGCCATGTTTCTGTAGATTATAGCGTATGGTGCTTTGTATTCACCGTCGGGGTTCCCAACATCAAAGGCCTTGTAGAAGAGGAAAAATGTGACGGGTGCCACCACGCAGCCTATTGCTGTTCCAATAGCCTGGCTCACAAGCATTGACCGAGGAGATGTGAGAGTGAGATGGCCCGTCTTGAAATCGTGCATCAAATCAGAAGAAATGGACACAATGGACTTGATCAAACCACAACCAACAAGCCCTGCAACCACACCATTCTCTTTTCCAGCCAGACTAGCAAGAACAAATAGAGCAACTTTACCATAATTATATGCCATGTTCATGTCTGTTAAACCGGCTCCATAAGCATTGCAGAAGCTCAGAGAAGGAGCAAGCACATAGGCTACAACCACATAGTACCATTTGAGCTCAGGGAACATTATTGGGATAATTATGATGGAAATGAGGGCAAAGAAACCATAACCAACGAATGCTATCCAAAGAGGAATGCTATCTCTTACAAACAACTCATTTCTTTTAAGATCATCAAGGGTCTCATCTTGTTTATTTGAAGCTGCAATGAAAGAAAGATACTCATATCAGTTAAGTTACTAAACTAAGTAAAGTTTTTATATGGACAATAAGAAAGAACAAAACCCTTTTTACTATTTATCATATTATTCCCTTTAGTGGATGTGTGTCACTAGTCACTATTATGATTTTGGACACTGTAACTAGTTAGTGGTTTAGAGTATTATTTACATGTTTTGAGGGTCTTGTTCTTCATTTTGGTATGGATGCTTGTGGCTGTGAAAAACAGTATCTTGAGAAAGTTATAGAGCCCATCTCCAAGTATCAAAGCTATGGAGATGAAAACCTGAATTTAAGTAAAGAAAATAGTACTTTAGAAATAAAAAATCAATGGAAAGATGAATATATAGTTGAGAAAAGAGCTCAAATCTTTAGACCTTGTAACCATTTAGACTTTTCATACTGCTTTCTGATAAAGTTTGAGGGAACCACTCTCCTTTAAGACCCCTTATCAAGGGCCACATTACACCCCATGAGAGCACAGCACCAAGAAGCAAAGACAAGTTCACTAGATGGGAACAGATCATACCTGCCCCAACGTAAGTGGCACTAAAATCAAAGTAAAATCTGCAAAGTGGTAATCATATATTATTCTTTTCAGTCAATCATGATGATGATGGTTATGATGACATAAGCAAATCAAAGTGGAGTGGAGTCTTTCAAAGTGTAATACAAACTACAAAGCACTTACGAGTTTTTCCAAGCTTTCAATCCAAATGTTGGGAACTGATTAAATCCACATTGATCTCCACCTGAATAAAACCACTGAAAGAAACCCCACAAGAAACTAATGGAGAAGAATCTCATGAATCCATGAACCTGTTTTCTGCCAAAAAAAAAAAAAGGAGAGCCTTAACTAGTTAGACTTTTTTCATACTCAATTCTGTTTGATTGAGAGAAAAAGCTCATTGCTTACTTAGCCTTTTTGTCTCCTTTAGGTGTATGAAAACCATTGATAAGAACAGCAGTAGCAGTTCCACTTGGATATGATAGTTTGTAGTCTATAATCATAATCTGCACAAAAAGTCATAACATAACTTTCTTCAGTGAATGATTTTAAAGAAAGAAACAAAGAAAAGACAAAGAAAGTTAAAAAAAAAACCTTTCTAAGAGGCACCAAAGCCAATAGCCCAACAAAACAAGTAACAAAGAGAAAACCAGTCATCCAACCAATACCAGGCTCTTTAGTACTCCCAGGAGTATTGCCTACAGTATCAATTCCTGCTTGTTCATAAGTTTTCTGGTTCAAACCCAACAGATAAGACCCAAATCCACCTGCAATTCACCCCAAAAAACAACAATAAAAAAACCAAGACTTAAAACAAAGTTAAACATAATAACAAACACTTGGTGTTGTTTTCTCTAACCTCCAACAGCTATACTATAACATGCAACAGCACATGTTTGGATTATAGTATTCTCTTGTCTAGTGAAAGGAGATGACATAATTCCAGCTTTGCTGAGCAACTTAGTCCATGTTCTTATGAACACAAAAGCAAGAAGAGCAGCTGAGACATTGAGATTTGGGACCAAACCAGTGGTGAGATTGAGCTTCATTACTATAACACTGTAAATGATTCCAATCACTATACTAGCCACCAGTCCACGAAGAGTAATCTGTTCTGTCCATGGTGCAATTCTGTTCAAATCCTCTGGCTCATGTCCAACCTCTTCCATATCCTCTCTTTCAAATTTCTCAATCTCTGAAGATGAAGAAGAAGACCCTTCCATATGTTTAGTCCCATTCTCCATTATAAAATCTATAACAACAACAAACACAGTGACATAACAAAAAAGGAATCAAAATCACTAAAGGTTTGAACTTTAGACAAGTGTAAACGAAACCCAGATAAGAATTTACCTCAATCTTGTTATTTTCTTCGAAACTTGACTGAAAATGATCAAAACTCGAAATGGGTATTTATAAATTTATAGACTTTTCTTCTGTTAATCCAACAACACACACACACAGACACACAGACAGACCAAATCCCCAAAAGGGTCAGTCTGAGTGATTTTAAACTTGGAAATCAACGACACCACACGACTAGATTTTGAGAGAAAAATAAATAAAAATAAAGAGATTTATGAATGTATTAATAATAATAATAATAATAATGCGTTAATTATTAACATATGATATTGCATTGCATGTACTACAATACAAATTTTTTGTAGTACAAAATAGGCGTTGTAGTACACACTTAAACAACTTTCCAACTAAAACTAATAAACCTTTCTTTGAACAAATGTTAGGCAAAGAAAGAAAGCGCGAAAATTCTTATGGTTGACTCTCTCTCTCTCTCTCTTGCTAATTACTCTAGAGAGAGAAAGTGATGGTGGGTAGAGATGGAATGGAAAGATTAAGATATTATTTATTTTTATTTCTCTGAAATTAGTTTAATTTGTGTAAAATTATTTAGCTCAACTAAAAGTGTGTGATTTATTTTTATTTTTTTACTTTTTATACTAGTTCTAATACTAATATAGGTTCTACATAATTACACACATTCTAATATAAATATGTTATATTTTATAAGAATATTTGCAGTGAAAATTCTAATAAAAAATAACAATAAAAATATTTTATTTTGCAATTTTGTTACAATCATATTTTTAAATGTTAATTAAGTTAGTTAGGTTAGGTACTAACTCGTGAAGTCATATCATTTGATCACATATTAAATAAATATTATTTATTCTATATATTAATTAGAATATACAAATTTAAATAAAAAATCTTAAAGATAAAATATTTTATCACTTTTTTTATTGGGATTATATATGTAACAAATGCAAATGTTAAAGAGTTTCATTGAAAATATCTCTATTTTATATTTTTTGAAAATTAAAATAATGAAAAAATAAATTTAAATTCTAATATTTAAAATTTTAAAACTTAAAAATTAATAAAATATTTTATCTAATCTAGTATTACACCAAACAATACTCCTAATCCTAATCTAATATAATTGAATCCGGTAAAATAAAATGGATTTTTTAATTAACTTCATTTTTTTAATTATTATTTGTTTTGATATGATGTTATGATAATCACCAAATTAACATCAAACATAATAGAATAATGATGTGTCTACATGCTCCCCTTAAAAAATGGATAAATAAGACCATGTTTATATGGTAATATGTGGTTTTTTTTTTAACATTGAAGAGGTGTGGGATTTGAGTGTGAGACTTCCTTTTTTGTAAGAAGAAGTGTGGAATTATTAAGTTATGTCTATAACCACTAATAATATATAATTTTAATGTGTATATATTGGTTTTGAATATGTCTAAATTTACTTTAGATAAAAATAATAGAGTAACTATGTCTACATCAAGTTCGGTCCTGTGGTGACACGAAGGAGGCCGTTGGTACGGCCGGCTTAGGTTTCCATTTAAAAAAAAATATATATATAATTATTAATAAAAAATAATAATACCCATAATACTAAATAAGTGTTGCATGCTAATTTAATTATTTTAATAATTAAGAAATTTAGAGTTTAAATCTCAAAACTTCACTTTTTTATTAGGCCTTAATTTTTGTTTTTTTTTTTGCTAAAGTCTAAATTAACATAGGGTTGATATTTTCCTAAAAAAAAGAAAATATATATATAAATTAATAATAAAATCATGTTTAGGGTAATTTTGTGATTTTAGTGTATATAAGACTTCTAATTGTGTAGTAAATTTTTTTAGGGGGTGGGAAATCTAAATATTTTCAACTTACTATTCTTACTTAGTAGACATATATGTCTACATTATGATGATAAGTATTACTAAATCAAATTATCCTAAAATCTAATATTAAAATAAAGAAAATGATATAAGATAAATTATACTTTCAACTATTAATTTTATTATTACACTCTATCGCAATAGCCAAAACAATAAGTGTGTACATTTGACTATTATTACATATTAAAATGTGTGCCAAAAAAAAAAAAAAACAAAAACAAAATTTAAAAGTGTTTCAATAAAAAAATTAAAGAAAATAAATATCAACATTTTTTAGGCAAATTTGTTAAGGATCACAATTACACTTAAAAAATATATATTTCTTTTCTAAGAGTTTCTTTTTGTATATATAAAATGCTTATATAATAATAAGAGAGTAGTATCGTCAATTTTTTATTATAGTCTCTGATTGAGTTAGCTTTCATATTTAAAAATACATGCCAATATTTTTTTATGGTGGTGTTCGTTATACTTGCAACATCATTCATGTAAATTTTAAAAAAAAAATTAAATAGTTTACAGTGTCGAAAATACGTTTAAATTTTTTTAAATACGTGTGGTAAACTGGAATATTAGAAACTTTATTTTCGGTACTATAAATTATTTAAAATTTTTTAAAAATTTACAGAAATAATATTGTAATCATAACAAATACTACTATAAAAAAAATGTTTCGATATGTGATTTTAAACGTTGGGATTGATTAAAAAATTATAATAGGAGATTATAAATAGTACTCTAACTTTGACATATACCAAATCATGCTCTCTGAATTTTTTTGGCCGTTAAAAATTCCCCCTGAACTATTGAGATTGTTAAATTTAAGGACTTTTGTCTAATTTCATTCAATTTTACTATTCAGGTACTAAATCATGCTCTCTAGACTTTGATATCTACCAAATCATACCCCTTAAACTTTTATATGTATTAAATCATGCGCCTTGAACTTTCATCCATGTTAGAATTTGTTTACTAAAATTAGATAAAAGTCATTAAATTTAACAATCTTAATAGTTCAGGATGAATTTTTAACGGCCAAAAAAGTTCAGGGGGCATGATTTAGTACATGTCAAAGTTCGGGGAAAAAATTACTAATTAGCCTAATAATATAAATGCTTTTAAAATTTATGACTAAATAATTAAAAAAAAAAAAAAAAAAAAAAAAAAAAACTCATCAATTTTTTTAAAAAAAAATAAAAAAAAAGTTGAAAAAAACAAAATATTAAGATGCTTGTGGCTAAATAGAATTGGCTAAAAGAAGAATAGATTGATTTAGGATTGAGAAATGGAACAATTGAATTCAATCCCAAAACAAAACAAAACAAAATAGAAAAAAGAGTGAGTTTTGATGTTTTTGGGAGTTGGCTTTTCAAGTGGGGTCCACTTGAGATAGAAAGTTCTTTGATTCCATTTGATCCAAATAGATAATCAATTATGGCCCTTGAAATGTCCATGTCATCCATGCGTGTACTGCACGCGAACATTTTGTACTATGAAATAGGCGCGTGGGTATACATTCCTTTAAGCACGGTCGACAGTGGGTGTGTGAATAGAATATTGTAGGGTATCTACGTTGGCCACGTGGTTTGATGACGTAGCCACTTTGCTTGCTTTTGGGTTTCATCACATCAAGTCTAAACTATATTATTCCCCTTCATTTTTTCTCTTATAAAATTAAGAAAAAATTATAAAATTGGCTAAAAAAATTTTAAAAAAATATACAATGTAGTATAGGGAAATTTTATTTTTGATTTTTTTTATTTATAAAAATATATCTTCAACAGTTGTTATGAAATTGAAAGCGGTTGTTCAGTCCATTCCAACATATGCGATGAGTTGTTTCAAACTTCCAAAAACATTTTGTCACCAACTAGAGTCCATGATGGCTAACTTTTGGTGGGGTTCAAACAAGAATGGCAACAAAATTCATTGGAAGAATTGAAATCTATTATGCAAATCCAAATTTGAAGGAGGTATGGGGTTTAGATCTTTTATCCATTTTAACCAAGCTCTTTTGGCTAAACAAGCTTGGCGAATTTTTGAAATGCCAAACTCCTTACTAAGCAAGTTACTCAAGCATAGATATTTTTCACAATCCACTTTTTTGGATGCCAATCTTGGTCATTCGCCATCACTCACTTGGCAAGGAATTTGTTGGGGACGGGACTTACTCATCAAAGGTCTTAGATATAAAATTGGGAATGGCTACCAAGTCTCTGCTGCAACTGATCCGTGGATCCCTGCTATTTCAAACTTCTGCCCCATTACTTATGATGGGCCACCAGGAAACCTTTGCCGAGTTTCTTTCTTCATTACTGAGACTAGGGAATGGAATATATCTTTGTTAAAGGCTCATTTTGGGGACATTGATGTGGACAGAATCTTGACTATCCCTTTGAGTTTTTTTCCAACTCAAGATAGGCTAATATGGCATTACACTACTGCTGGAATTTACACAGTTAAGTCGGGTTTCCATCTGGCTTCGGATTTGAATGATAAAGAGATTGATTCTGCTTCTAACTCACATCATGAATGGTGGAAATTTTTTTGGAATCTCAAATTGCCTTCAAAGATTAAAATCTTTGCTTGGAGAGTGATACATAATGCTATACCGGTTGCAACTGCTCTGTTTCAAAAAAAGGTTTTGAATTCAGCCACTTGTTCCTTGTGTACACAAGCTTGGGAATCAATTGGGCACACCTTGTTCTGCTGTAGGCATGCTAAGGATGTGTGGAAACAATTTGATTTCCCTATTGATTATGCTAAGGCACTTCATTTGGTAAATGGTGATTATCTTTTCCATATAGCTACCTTGCTAACTCAGGAAGAATTTGAAATGTTGATTTGCATTATGTGGGTGATATGGACTGATCGTAATAAGATTATCCATGGAGATAGAAATAAGGATACTACTGCTTTGGCTTTACATGCTACTACATATATGAATAATTATATTAAAGCTAACAGCAATCCAATTCCTACTGCTACACTATATCCTCCTACAGTTGCCAACACTTCACAACCTGTTGCAACTTCTGCAACTGCTGCTGCAATGAATACTCGCCCAAAGGAAGGAGTCCCATGGAAGCCACCTTTACTAAACAAGCTGAAACTTAATGTCGATGCCGCAATTAATACAGCAGACAAAATTCTTGGCATTGGAGCAATCATTAGGAATCATGATGGCCAGGTTGTTGCTGCATTATCTAAGCCGGTTCAAGGATGCTTCAGGTCTGACGAAATGGAAGCCAAGGCTCTATTTCATGCACTAAATTGGATCACACAACTCTCTCTGAAAATTGATTATGTCGAGACTGATGCCCTTCGTGTTTCATCAGCAATCAATAATGCATCTTCTGATTTATCTTCTTTTTCAGATTTAATTTTAGATGTTCGTTGTCTTCTTTCCTTTTTCCCAGGCATTGTTGTTTCTCATGTTCGGAGAAATGCTAACCAAGCTGCTCATGGTTTAGCAAAATATGCTCTTGGGTTGGATGTTGACACTTGTTGGAGAGGAGAAATTCCTTCTCCTATTTTCTCTGTTGTTGTAAACGATGGTTGATTATAATAACAGTGAATCTTTCTCAAAAAAAAAAAAACAGTTGTTATGAAATTATTTTTTTTAATTATTTCATAGTTTATTTATAGTTATTTTATAATTGTAATGAGATTGATTTTTAATTATTTTTTTTATTTTTTGATGAACAAAATATATTTTTATTAATTTTAAAATTTTAAAAATGTATTTTTATAAATAAAAAACATAATAAAGAATTTTTAAAAAAAAAAATTCCAAAATTCAAATTTACTTAAAACATTAGTTTAATGCACTTTTTTTTAAAAAAAAAAAAATATGATTAAGATGGCTGGCTCCATCTTTAGTCAACTTCATACTCAATAATTTATTTGATTTGTCTTAATTAGTTCTCATCTCTTTATTAAAAACATGCACAAGTAATTAATTTATAGATAATTATACTCATATTTAATCAACTCCATTAGAAACACATACAAATTTAATAATAAATTAACAATATACTTTAAAATAGATAATGACTCATTACAATATATAAATCTCTCTTAAGAATGGAGGAATCAAATCCAAACAATAAACTAGGTGAAATATTTGATCATTTTTATTTTGTTACAATAACATTTAGTTTTTTTTTTTTTTTTAATTTTCATCTTTTATTCTTTCAAATTATTTAATTGCATTATTTACTATAAAATTTTAAAATATATTTATAAGATATGTTTATTAATTTTTGGTTAATTTTTCTTTTTTTCGTAAAATCAAAGAATAATTTAAAACTATCTTCTTTTTTTTTTTTTTTTTGAAAGGGTATAGATATCTTTATTACTTAAACAATAAACTTTATTAAATTAGAAGTTATTTGTATTTTGAGATCTAAATATAAAATATTTTCCTAATTTTGATATCGACACCACACCTGCTCAACCTGTTTTCCTTTTACTTTTTAGTTTTTTAAAATGTAATTATTAGTTTAGAAATGTTGTTTTCTGTTTTCCATACAATTAATTTACACTTATGATACATTTAATAGTATTTACAATAAAACTTCTTTTTTTATTCATTTATTTTGTACTTTACCACAATTCACTTATATTTTTTTACTAGTGACGGAAGGTATTTTTACCGCCAAAAATACGACTTAGGTATTTATCTGCTACTCGGCATAAAACTTAGGTATTTATGCCGCAAATTACTCTAATGTCAATTAGGCTCACATGCATTTACGTACGTACATTTATATATTTATTATGAGTTATGACATCTCATCATCAATCACAGATATTAAAATCAACACCAGTACTACATCGATAGAGATCTTCACAAAAATCTAAGGGACATATATAACATCTTAAAATAGACTGTACTACGTACATATATACTTACGTGTATATATATTTATAGTTGATTTCGAATCAACGTGAGACCTACAGTTCATCAATGATTAGATTTAACATATAGAATTGATAACGTTATTCATTTATATGGTGGATGTTGATTTTTCAAAGTTCCAATATTTGTTTTGATTTCAGTACTAAACACTATAATTTTTTATCTGACATGATTATATATATTTACATGTGTTTGATAAAGATTAAAAGTCATAGAACGAGTATATATTTACAATATTTGTATTTATATTGGAGATTATAAAAACTATGTACGATCGAAATTTGATATAGTTCTCTTGTGGTGTTCTTATTTTTCCCGTTATTAATTATTATTTTTCTCTTTATATATATATTATATATATTTATTTATTACATTGTAATTTTGTTTTTGATATAAGGACAACGTAATAAATGTTAAATTTAGTATTAAATTAATAACAAAATGATAAAATTTTAGCATTAATTTGTTTTTCAATTCCAATTACAACACTAAAAGTACACTAAAATTGTATTCTTTATTATTATATTATTTTATTAAATTATAAATAAACACAAATAATAAATATACAAAAAAAAAAAATTAAATATATAGTGCCACACTAACAAATAACAATAGTAAGACACTTAGACAATGTTGTAAATATATAGGATAGATTTTAAAGTATGGTTAGAATAAATTTAGTATAAAATCTCATTAAATTTAATATTAATTTTCCTGTTTTATTATAGTTGGCCAAAGCAATTGACATTATATATACTCCACCAAAATCTAAGTAAAAAGGAAACCAAAAAAATGGCTATAAAAAATAGAACACATATGCACCCACCTAATGCTCAAAGTCCAAAATCAATCAATATGAGTAATTTTAGTTTTTGGAAGAAATGAGTTGACTAATTTTATGAACTATATATATATACACTTTACATTTGTAACAAAAATATATCTTTAAATATATCTTTCTAGCTTTCCAAACATCATACAATATGGTAAAAAAGAGTAGTAGAATACACTGCCATCTTGAACTTGGACATCTTACTTTTGGTCACCCATCTCATAAGCTAGTTAATTATGATGTAGTTCCTTATAATATATATAAAGTTAAGGGTGATTCTATAATGCACACTCTTAAAATGGATGTACTGATACACTCTTAACTTGTTTCGATATCTAGAAGAATTTTTTAGTCTAATTTTTTTTTTCATATTTATGTACGTTATATGTATTTAAGATATCCTACAAAATTTTGAAAAATTCGGAATAATTTACAATATAGAAAACAATGTTCAAACAGTCTACGCTGTTTGAACGTAGTTTTCGGCATGTTAAATTTTTCCGAATTTCTTAAAATTTTACAGGATGTCTTAAATAACTATAACGTACATGACTATGAGAAAAAATTTGACCAAAAAATTATTTCGGATGCTAAAACAGATAGGAGTGAATCAATATACCTATTTTAAGGGGGTGCATTGTAGAATTTTCCTAAAGTTAACATATATATATATATAGTTACGAACAAAAATAACTGTAAATATCAGTTTTTATAAATATTAAATCATTTATTTTTGATTCAATGACCATTAATTAAAAAAAATTGAGTTTATATGCTTAATTTATTTATTTAATCAAAATATATATCTCTTTTTATGCTTATATTAAAAATATATTTATATAAACAATATCTAATTCAAATTTAATTTTTTCTTTTATCTCTAACCGATGAAAAAACCACAGTCATATAATGTAAAATAAATAAATAAATAATTATATTATAAAATTAAACATAAAAATTAATTTTTTTTTTAATAATACTTATATGCATTGATATAATGAAACATTGTATTATAGATAACTTATAGTGTTTAACACTATTTTTATATAGTGCGTTAAGAGGAATTAACAATTTTTTATATTATTTATTAAATTAAAATATATAAATTAAATATTAATTATTTATACCTTTATATTTATATTGCTTGACAACTTAATTATCATTTCTATTGTGAATAAACATATATTGATGATATTGATGTGTACATGCACGCGTATAAAACTAAGTTCCATTAATGAAAAACAATCTTGGCCGTAGATGTTGCTTCCATTATTATATATAAATTTTTATATATGATCACACTTCACCATACTAACTACAGTGACACACATACATATATATACATATATACTAGGGGCAAATGACATGCAAGGCATGTGAAATAAGTTTTTATTTTTTTTTTATATATATTTTATCTATTATATAAATGTGTATCTAATAAAATTTATTGTGTCAAAATAATTATTTACATGGCAGTGGCATTGTATATGCTTTTAGAAAATAATATTACATGACACTGCACTGAAGAGACTTAAGAGCAATTATCGTAAGAGTTAGTTAATAATATACTAATATTATTTGTTGGGTTTGTAAAGATTGATGAGGTGTTAAAATTTATAAAGAGATATGACTGAAAATATTTATTGATTATGAAAAGGTATGCATTTTGAGAGTGAAAAAAAATATAAAAACGAAAAAAAAAATCTATTTTCAATTTTGTCTAATTATTAATTAATTTATTATAATATTATTTTTTATATTGTACCGGTATTTTAGAATTAATGTTGAGTTGTTTAATTTACCATGCACACAAATTTGGTAAATTTTAAGTAATATAAGAGCCTATATCTCCTATGTAATTTCATGTACATCTTTCTTTTCTATTTTTTTTCCTTTTTAAGACAATCTGTATCCTTTTAATTAACTTTATCATTCAATTTTTTTTTTTAATTTTATATTCCAACAACCTAATAACACTTCAAACAAAATAATAAATTATATATAATTAATTTATAAAAAACATTACCAAAATAATTTCTTATAAAGATTTTAAACAATAGATAGTAATATTGTTGGTTTTAAAAGCCAGTAAAAAATTTGTTACATTAAAGAATAAAATGAAATAATAAAATAATTTTTAATCTTAATTATATATGATATTAACTATTTTTTCTACATCAAAATTCTTAATTTTGTTTTCTAAAATTTGAGAAAATCGTGATAAGGAAACATGACTTACTAATATATATTTGATTCAATTTTATGTTTTAGTGAATAGTTATCACAATCTCTTTTTTCAGTTATATATGCCATTATAATTAACATTCTTTATTTGTTTTTGGCATTCTTCAAAACATTTGAAGAGACCTTTTATCATAAAAATAAAAGATTATTAATTTTTGAGTAAATCAATTAATTTCCATATAATGTGTAGTAATTTATTGGGACTAAAGGAAGTGAAAAGTAAGTAAAACTAAAAAAAAACTCACAGCATTTCCTTGTCGTTTAAAACTTACAAATTGACCCTACCCCATTATTAATATTTTGGGGCATTAAAAAAGCAATGCTGCTAATAAGAGGAAAACAATAGGAATGTGAATTATGTGAATGAAGAGATACCTGCAATATTTGAAAGGTCATAATTTTTTGAAGAGTTACCACTTAACTTTTTAACAGTTAAATTAAAATTTCTGTTAAAACTAACAGATTTGACACAACAAATTCTGTTAAATACACACTTATATAATAGGTAAGATATAAAAAAAAATTAATTATATGAAACACAACATTCATTTCAATTGTATAAAAATGTCTTCTTTTTTTTATTTATTATTTTTTTTTTTTTGAAAGAAATGATTAATTCATTAATAAAACAACTTCCCAAAGGGAGCAACAAAGCTCATACAACTTGAAAAACTCGTCCACCAAATTATAGTATTATCTAAGAAAAAGAGCAATCTTATCAAGCTCGTGAGCTATGGAATTGACAAATCGATTACAATGATAAAAATTCAAAATAATTAAATTATTTTTTTGATCAATCAGATAAGTATATTACACAAATAAATTTTACATCTCAGCAGCACCGATTATCATATGTCTGTTACTTTTTACAGTTGCTCAAACTACTAAATCCTATTTTGTCACTTTTTTGGCATAATACTTTAAATTCTACTTTTTACATCATATTTGATTATTTTTTCAATACATCAACTATATAGATTTTTATGCTCTAAACAAACTTCATTCCTACACCACCATATGTGATATATTGTTGCCGCAAGTGTTGTTGAAAAAACTTTGTGCCTCAACCTATTAATTTTAGCTCTAGAAAGCCATTGCAACAAACCAGGGCCGATGGGTCCAAAGCAACTATTGTTTAATTCCATTCAACACCTGAAAACTCAAATGACCATTCCAGAGAGAATACTCAGAGCTTAATTGACATTTGGGTGATTGAAACTAGTGCACCAGGTTAATTGTCAACCTAGGCGATGGGCCCAGCACCAGGTTAACCTGGGCACTGGACTTAGTTTCCAAGCCCTTGTGGTTGTTATTTTCTCACAGAGTTTTCTTGTATCTTCATTATTTGAGATGACGGAAAAAATTCCCGAAATACTTTTTGAGAAACTGATTGGAACTGACACGGGTTGACAATATGTCAACCTGGGCGCTAGGCCAGTGCCAGGTGTCAACTTGGGAGCTAGGTCCCAGTTTTGGCCTCTTGGAAGTTCCATTTGGTCCTTAAAAATAGTTAAATCTTATATTTGCTGAAAATAGAGAATATGCCTAGAAGAGTTCTCAGAAAATTGGGCATTGGGCCTTGCTTCTGGCACCCAGGAAGTGTTATTTCTTCCCTGAAAGTACTTGTTTCTCTATTTTTTATGAAGACGAAGAAGATGCATGACTCAAATTTTTAATCTAATACTTGGAAGGGGTCTTGATTGACAAAATGACAACCTGAGTGCTGGGTGCCCAAGCACCGGGTGCTCAAAAATGAATTTTTTCTGAATTGATTCAGATGCCTCAAATATGTCCATGAAGCAAAGTTTTACCCATCTTCACTAAGACAATCCCAAAAACTAAAACCCTAGATGAAGATGTCAAACTGGGTGCTAGGTGAAGCCCTAGGTGTCCAGGTTGATTTTTGGAGTGTAGGTTCATGTAATTTCAGCTCTCGGGGCCTGAATTTGATTGCTTCATGTCTTCATGGTACATAATACTGAAAGATAGTGAGTTAGAAACGAGTTATTAAAATTCTGGAGTTTCTAAAGTCATCCTGGGCGCAAGGCTATGGACCCATCCTAGGTCGACTGCTATGACTCGAGACTACTCAACTTCAAGTGGTCATCTTTCTTGCCACTTGTTACACATTGATGTCCACGTCTCTAGGGAAAGTTTTTGGGTTAACAAGACTTACCCTAAAATTTATATTCGTTTATAACTCAATAATTTGTATTTTATATTATTTGCTAGGGTTTCTCTTCCTAAATCCTTAGCCACCTGAGGTTATTTTTTTTCTCCGATCCTCCTTGGGTTTAGGTGTGGCTTGGTTAGAGTTTGTAATTTTGCTACTACGATTAGTCTTGTCTCTGTGACATAGTTTTATTTTATTTTATTTTGTTGTTGGTTCGTCTTTTTGTTCTTCGATGCCTTGCCATCAAATTATTGTTAGTGGTTGGAAATAACAAGTTCTTTACGGTTGGAGGGGTTGTTAGTGGTGCAATTACGTACCTTGCTCAATAGTTGAATGTTCAAGTTAAGGGGTTGAATGAACTTGCTACAACAGATCTACTATCGTGTGTTTTGAGCGGTAGAGTAAACTAAATATAGGTATTGTTAAGGTCACTATGATGTTGTAATCTTTTTTATTTGATTTTATTTTAGTTTCTTTTGTAAAATGATCAGGGAATTAGATGGCTGATTAGTTGGCTCGTTTTTGTTATTCTAATTACTAGTTGTGTTTTCAATTGATGAGATCCAAATTGGGTTGTAGATTAATAAAATTGCATAATTTTCAGATAAAAAATAATTTTTATTTGACTTTCTATTTTGAAAATAATGAAATTATGTGGCTTAAAATATAAAATGATAAGAATAGTTAGGTCAAAGTTACAATAATAAATTATGAGAAAATTGTAGCACTTTATAAAAAGGAATGTACGAATGCATCTTTACCTGTTTTGGCATCTGAAATAATTTTCCATTCAAAATTTTTCTCATGGTCATGTACGTTACAATTATTTAAGACATCTTGTAAAATTTTAAGAAATTCAAAAAAATTTAACACATTAAAAACAAGATTCAAACAGTATATTGCACACGTGACTATTTTATTTTATATGTGAAATAGATTGTTTGAACATTATTTTTTACATTGTAAATTATTTTAAATTTCTTAAATAATTATAACGTACAAAATATATATTTTTTTAATACCAAAATAAATATTTATAATCTTTATAAAAAGGTGCTTTATTACATAATACATATATAGCAAAATACATAGCATTTTCCGTGTAATGTAGTGAATGAAAAGGACGAAATCTCTTGTACTATATGGACAAAAAAAAAGATAAATTCTTTTAAATTTTTAATATCACATGCCAATGCCATGAACAATTATTGTCCTCTCAAAAAAAAAAAAAAAAAGTTGAACCATTATCTTTTTTACCATATTATTTATTTATTTATTTATTTTGTAAATGAATCTCTACTATCAACTTGCTCATAAACATCTAAAACCCACATGCTATCATTGACAAAAGTTCATTCGTGGACTAAATCAAAAAGAATAATAAAATAATGAATAACTTCATTTGAAGTCAATAATATTCCCTTAAAATAATTTAATATGAATAATTATTATTTTTGTTTATTTTTTACTTTATTGAGTTGTGTTTCTATTCTATAAGGCTCTTTAATAATACCTCTTATATTGTAGTTTTTCATTATTTTTTTTATTATTTTATTGTTACATGAGTAATACAATAAATAATAGGGATTTTTTTATTTTTATATTTCAAACCAATTTTTTTTTTTACATTTTTACGAAATTCTACATGGAAATCCCTATTGCAAATAGCGCTGTAACATAACTTGCAACAAAAAATTGTATAGAAACCCCTATTGCAACTAGCGCTGCAACCACTTTAGAAACTCAAACCGTAAATTTTTTAAAAAAAAAATTAAAAAAATAGTATATAAGATAATTTTCCATTAATTTAAGTAAAAAGTAAATGGGATAAGTTGAAAATTATCTTTTTTTATTATACATTAACTAAATATAATTATAAAATAATTTTAATTGATAAATATTCTTTTTTATAATTAAAATATTAAATATAACTTCACATCATTTATCAAAATTAGTCTCTAGTACATATAATGGAAATATGATATATAAAATTGAGTATAAATTAATCAATAATAAAAGAAAAGAAAAAATAAAAATAAAAAATAAAAAATGAATATGGAGTGTAAGTTTTTCAAAATAATTTATAAAGTCCAATAAATACCAAAGTAAGATGCCTCCACATAGAGTTCCCCCTAATAGGAATGCTCAAAAATATATAACCCATTTTAAAGAGAATAACATTATGAATACACTATGCATTAACACGTATATAAAAAGACATGATATGGTTTTTCACAATTAAAATTACATTCATTTTACTTCTAATTATATTGATTATATATGCATACACTTTTTGTCTTTTAATTGTTTTGGTTAATTAATTAATATATACGAAACAAAAAGTATCAAAACCATGCAAGAGAATGTTATATAGCATAGGTAGTACTTATTATTGACTACGTAATATTATTCTACACCTCTTTGTTCTTTTCTTCTTTTGATTTTTTGTGTTGTTTATTAATTTATGTTATATGTTTGTTCATTAGTAGATGATATTTTGTTCATCTATACCTATCTATAGTATACTACTTTATAGAATATAAACATATCTTTTTTATATATGTTTATGTTTTTTTAATAACAAAAAGTAAAAATAACGGTAAAAGTAAAAAGGGTACAAAGAAAACAATATGTTATTTATTTATAAATGAAAATAAAAAGGTCTAGTATAGTATATGCTTATAGAATCAAGCTTTTCAACTTAAAAAAGCTATGGATACAAACTTAAATTGATTATTCCAACTTTAATATATTAATTAGTGTTTTAGTGGATTATGACATTTGCTTAATGCAATACCCAAAAATATTCTTCTTCAAAGGAGAATGGAATTATTTGCAAGTAATGCCCTAAAAGGTTAAAACTTTTATGTTTATAATATTAATTAATATATATCAATAATAATTAATTATTGCATTATAATAATGTTTGTTTGTTGAAAACATAAACTTATATTGGAAGCATTTCAAACGTTTGTGATGGTGGTTGTATCATTTATGTATATATTTTAGTATATACTTGTCTTAGAATAATATGCTTTATTGTATTTAAAGATATTTTTTTGGCTTATTATGAAATTGAGGGGTGTGATCTCATCAAGGGCTTTGAGTTTGGGCCTTCATTTTCATGAACAATTAGCCCAAATATTAGGCCCAATAATAGGATAGTGAATTTGATCATTGTTTTCAAAAATATACAAGTCATATAAAATAGTAATTTTACAAAATAATGTATTTCTAAAACTTTATCTATCTTAAATATAGCACCTTTTTAACCTCGTTTTGGATTTTGTTCACTACCAAAATACTATCATTTGTTGACAATTTTGAGTGGCAACATAAATGTTAGTGACAACAAAATTTATTTGTGACTAAAACTTAACTTTATTTACAATTTATTATTTATGGAGATAATTTTTTTTTTTTTTTTTGAAAAAATACATTTATGCATAAAAAATTATACTTTTAGCCACAAATATTTTGATGAGAACACAAGTATTGGTTACAATTTTCTTTTTCCATTCACTTCTAGTTACAAACAAATTTTAATGTGACTATTTTTCTTAAAAAAATGTGGTGTATGTTACAAAATAAAGCCAACTAAATATAATTTCTCACCTTTCTGCAAAGAATAATAATATATATATTTATATAATATCTCACCCACCAAATTGTTTAGCAGCTTTAAAGTTTAAACTAAAAATTGTGATATTGCTTATCTTCAGTCTTGCCTAATTTCCAATTTTATTAACACTCTTATTTGTAAGATATTTAACTTCGAAATAGTTGGGTAAAAAGTGAAAAATGGATTGTTTGGCAACAAAGATAGGATAGAGATCTTGCCCACCAAAATAAATAATTTCATCTTTGGATGGATGGAAAGAAAAAAAGGAAAAAATCATAATTATGCCTATATAAAATCACACACAAAGACTCATAGACATAGTGAAAGTTCTCATTCATGAAAAAGAGTGTTTCTATTAATACTCCATAACTACTTTAAATAATAAATTATAAATAGAAAAATGAGTAGTTCATGATTTCTTTTAAGTGATTGCAGTCCCCAAGCAATGTAGACATCCACAAAATTTATAGTAATTATTAGAACATAATAAAGAATAAATTATATTATAGTAATGATAGATCTTGGAACTTAGTAATGGTGTGATGTAGCTATAATTGAAGTTTGATATTTGCTTTTAGAGCATTGCTAATAGACATTAGTGGTGCCTAGCAATTCTGTATATGTCGTCTTGCGATTAACTAATGATATTCTCTAAAACTTATTACATCAAACTATATAGGACTCGATATTTAATTAAACCAACAGCGATAATAACACATAGAAGGTTGTTACTAATACTTTTTAACATTTTTCTTGCTTTTACTACACAAATGATTTCTTAAATGGGCTATTAATATCACACAAGCCCAATAAAGACTCCTAGATTGGGGTTAATTAATGAACTATAATTGTTTTAATTGTTGTGGTAATCACCCAAAAACTTTTATTTTTCTATAGAAATTACTTTAGCTAAGAATTCACTGAGTCATGATTAATTCATAATATAAAATAATATATACTATAAGATTTTTTTTAATTATGCGACTTTAACATTTATAGTCTGCAAAAGTATGAGAATTACATTTTTTCCCCAAATTTTAGGAGAAAATTTTAAAAGACAAATAACCACTAAAACATAATTAATAGTACAGTAAGTTATGAATTTTCTTTTTAAAAAAATAAAATATAGTAAAGTTATTACTAAAAACATTTTTGTATAAAAATATGAGAAATTAAAACCCACAATTTAAGAATTGTATTAAAAGCCATAAAATCTATACTATAGTAAACATTTTTATAATATGAAAAAGCTAATAATTTAAAAAATATATATGAAAAAGCTAATAATAGAGTAAGCATTTTTATAAATTTATATTCAAAAAACCGTATTTTCATTAAAAAAAAAAAGAATATACTTTTTATAGTAAAACGAAAAAATGGTATAAATCTGTAATTGTAATTAGGTTAAGTGTTAAGTTAATGTTGAGCCCAGTAGATTTCGAAGCCCATTTTGGCCCACATACTAGTTACTTAAACGTCGGTTCATTGAATTTCCACATTAGTCCCCATTCAAAAACATACATAACTTTCATAAAAGGGCTCTTCTGTAATTTCAGTTGAAATTCAAGATTTTTTTTTTTAATTTTTTTTTAAACCAACAAAGAAAACCCTTTCATCTCTTCTTCTCTTCTAAGCTTTCTCTCTCAAAATATCCCTCTGAAAATCCTCAGCAAAAAAGTGATAATTTTCAGAGTGCTATACATATAATAATTCTATATATATATAGTTGTATTCATATATATATATATTGACGGAGGAGAGAAGCATATAATATATATAATCAAAATGAGGGGTTCATCATCATCAGATACGAAGTTTTTACAGGAACTGATTTTGTACGCGGCAAGCGCTGCTTTAAGTTGCTTGGTCTTGTTCGCGGGGCTCCGACAACTCGACCCTAACCGTGAGGCGGCAAAGAAAGCTTTGGAGCACAAGAAGGAGATTGCTAAACGATTGGGTCGTCCTCTTATTCAGACGAATTCTTACGAGGTAATAATGGGGTTTTGGTTTTGAACAACTTCTATGTCATAATTATTATATGGGTTTGTGTTTGTTTACTTCTTTAAAGTGTTATTGATTGTTGAAATTATCAAATTTAGTATTTTGTGGTGGTTGAGTTACCATTTTGGGTTATTTTTTTTTTCTTCATTATTTATTTATTTGGGAGTGGAGTATTTGAAAACTGAAATTGGATTCTTGGTCCTTATCCAAACATGATTCTGTCCAAATTCTAGGTCTTTAACTTAATATGTTATTGGTACAATTGAATGGAACAAATCTCAAAATTAGTGATTCTACTTGAAAACATTAGACCTGTAGTTCTCTAGTTTAGTTCTATCAAGAGTAGTGTAATATTAGTAAGTAGAGACAAATTAGTGGAAATTTTAAGTAATGCAGGCTATGGAGTATCTTTTTCGAATATGAGAAAAGTGATTGAACATTCCACCGTTATTTCCCACATAAGATGTTTTATATTTGAGCATTGCTATTGGACACCAGCGGTGCCTAACACCTTTTAGACTTGTTGCCTTGCGATTGATTAGCCATACTCTCTAAATGTTATCGTATTAAATTATATGAGATCTAATACTTAATTGCACCAATAGCGATATTGACACGTAAAAAGGTGCTAGGCACTACGGGTACCTTTTAGCATTTCTCTTTATGTTTTGGTGAGAAATAATGCTGTCTAAATTTCAGTTATTTTTTTATTATTAATTTATTTATTGGAATTTGAGTGTTTAAGAAGTGTATTTGGATTCTTGCTTCTGTTGGGTTTGTAATTCTAGTTTCATAGCTCATGAAACAAAAGCACTATCCATTATTTATCCAAATTCTAGTTCTTTGTTATATTATTGGCTCTATGTACTTATAAACAAGTCCCTACATCAACTGTAGTGACTCTGCCTTAATATTAGACCTATTGTTTTCTAGTTGACTTCTTTTCTCTAACTTTTCTTCTAGAGTAAAGTATTTTTTTTCTTTTTTTTTTTTTGAATAAAAGAGAAATGTAATGTTAATACAGACAAATAAGTAGATATTTTAACTAATGCTGTTGGTTCATAGAGTTTGAGAAAAGTGCTTGAACATTCTACCACACTTTTCCACATAAGATTTTTCATGTATTGGTTGGTGCAGTAATTGGAGAAGTAATGCCACAAAAAATTTGTAGTTATTGTTATGCCAAATTTTCAGTTTTGTTTCTATCATTAACAGGACGTTATAGCCTGTGATGTCATTAACCCGGATCACATTGATGTGGAATTTGACTCTATTGGAGGTTTAGAATCAATCAAAGAAGCTTTGTATGAATTGGTGATTCTTCCGTTGCGTAGGCCTGATCTGTTTTCCCATGGAAAGCTTCTGGGTCCACAGAAAGGAGTGTTGTTGTATGGACCGCCTGGTACTGGAAAGACTATGCTTGCAAAAGCCATTGCGAGAGAGTCTGGAGCAGTATTCATTAACGTGAGGATATCAAATCTTATGAGTAAATGGTTCGGTGATGCTCAAAAGCTTGGTGAGTGGTGATCATATCGGCAACTTAAAACAACTATATGACTAACAATCACTATATGAATAATTGTTAACATCACTAGGTGTCATTAGTACCACAATTAAGGAGTATTAGGTTTGTTAGCATGATAGCGCTAAGCGGAAGAAAATTTACTTCTTTTACTCTCTTTTCTCATGAAATTATGTTTTGGTTTTGATTTTGATTCATATGTGGCTTTGCAGTTGCTGCTGTGTTTAGCTTGGCTTATAAACTTCAGCCTGCCATCATATTCATTGACGAAGTTGACAGTTTTTTGGGTCAGCGCCGTACTACTGATCATGAAGCCTTAACGAACATGAAGACTGAGTTCATGGCCCTGTGGGATGGGTTTACAACAGATCGTAAGTGTTTTTCGGCTTTGTCATGTATTGATTGATTCATTTATTCATAAATGTGTATGTATTCTATGCAATTGAATGTTTTTCTTTATATAGTGATGATGTCTTTGATGTTTTTATGTGAAGGTATTTTGTCAAAGGTCTCATCTTTAAATGTTGCATTTTATTCCTTTTATTGTAGAGAATGCTCGAGTTATGGTTCTCGCTGCAACTAATCGTCCATCAGAACTTGATGAAGCAATACTCCGACGTCTTCCCCAGGCTTTTGAAATTGGAATACCTGATCAAAGGGAGAGAGCCGAGATACTGAAAGTAATTCTTAAGGGTGAGAGTGTTGAAGACGACATTGACTACGACTATTTAGCCAGTTTGTGTGAGGGTTACACGGGATCTGATCTTCTTGAACTATGCAAAAAAGCTGCATATTTACCTATTAGAGATCTACTAAATGAAGAGAAAAAAGGAAAACGGGCATCTGTAAGTTTATTATTCGTTGTTTTGTTTATCTGTTTTGCCTTTTTTCTTCATGGATCAAATGCAAAACTTACCGCTACGTTTTTGCATCATATTTTCAGGCACCAAGACAACTATTGCAGAGAGATTTGGAGACGGTTTTTGCTACATCAAGAAAGACAAAGGCTGCTGCGAACGAGTACACCGGATTGAGGAACGGGGATACTAATAGTGATTATCCGGTTCAAGTGGCATTAAGCGAGCTTTCCAAGCTGGTGGTTTCACATGTCTTGAACCTTCAACAACCAGACAACACCCAAGACCCATAAAATTCCAAGCTCCAACCATTACTACAGCTTCTTTGGTTGACTTATTTTGACATTTGTTATGGTTATAACTGTAGTAGCTTTGATTAGTTAGCCATATTGTTTCAAACTTGCAATACACCTTTATATTATACATTAATTTATATATATATGTATTCATGAGGTGTTGAATGTCATTGTCTTGTATTCTTTGAAGATTTCTTCAACATTTCACCATTTTGATAGTTCTCCTTCTGGTCCCCACACTATTGTTTTTCTTTTCCAAGATTAGTATTAATGGGGTTCTGCATGGATTTTGTTAGTTCACATCACATGGTCAGCAATTTGCAGCAACACTGCAAATCATCAATGATTAATAACATCTAAGAAATAGCTGGCAAAGGACCATTTGATTGAGGCTTTCTTTTCTTCTAGAGAAACGTTAAAGGCACTATTTCTATTTAAAGGTGTTCTAATTCAATATAGTATTGTTATTAGGTCCAAGTGGTGTCCAGTATCTTCCATACGTGACGTTTTATGATTGGTTAATAATATTTTTAAAAATTATTTGCTCAAATTGTATGAGATTCTATATTTAATTATTATTAATAACGGTATGACATTTAAGGGTGTGACATTTTATATTAGTAGAAATGCTAAGCCTAACACCATTTAAGAGCATTTATAACAAAGAGTTAAAATAGATGTGGAGTTTTTAATCATTAACTATTTTTAAAGATTTATTTATAGAGTGATCATTAATGGTATTTTGCTATTTAATCATAATTTGTATCTTCTTCTTTTTTTTTCTTTTTTTTTTTTTACTTTTTAATAAAAGAATTCCTATATCTTAAATTACCATTGTTATTATGACAAATATAACACTAGTTTATAATTTAGACCAAATTTGGTATAAGTTATACATGGATATGATATAAGGTGTCATATTACTATTAATGTAATTAAGTATCGATAATTTAATTTAATAACTATTATAAAATATCGTTTACTATTTGCAAAGCGCCACCTTATAGTAATGATGCTAGGCTACACTCATATCAATACATTTTTTTAATAACATTGTTATTAGGCCAAGTGCAATATAAATAGCTAGATTAATATTTATCGTAGAGCCAAATAAGATCATAAGTACAATCTGAGAAGAGAAAGAAAAAATATCCCATATTAATACCGATGATAAATTTATTATATATATATTTGTCACTTTCTTGATAAGTTAATTTTAATAAAAAATAATTTGTAAAGTTTAACAGGCATTAAAATAGAGAGCCTTCGTTAGAGTTACTCTTAGAGCGTACTAAGGTAGTTGTCACTTGTTATCAAAGTGGACCATATTAGTAAACAAATTGACTTTTCAATCTCAATAATTTCATTGGCTAACTTAAAATAATTTCACATACAAAATCAAAAGTGAGCCCATGTATCTTAGCTTGCATTAAACTTTTCTTTTGGCACTAATTGTAAGGTTCTCGCTTTAAGTTTCTATTGGACCCCAAGACCCACAGAATGATGGCTCTTATACAAGAGTACGTTACTATAGTTGTTTCCTAGACTGACGACTAGCCCTACAGACCAATACGAGTATTTCTAGTGTGCTTTGTCCTCACTCGCATACTTCATGGGAAAACTTCCTAAGAAGTCACCCATCTTTAAATTATCCCAGATTAAGCACGCTTAATTGTAGAGTTCTTATATGATGGGCTACAAAAAAAAAAGATGCACCTTGTTGTTATAGGTAGTATCTGTTGCCCTGGTTTTCTCCAAATATACGTGGCAATCCCACTATGTGACATGTCGCAAATTAAGCTCAAGGACTCGAAGATAATTAAAGGAAAGTCATTACATAGGCAGAATCCCCTTGGGACAACCCAACAGCTACTCCGGGAGCCATGACTAGGTCGGGAGGGATCCGCCTTGAATTCGCCTCCGGGAGCTAGATAGCGTCCAACTACTCCGAATTTAGGATACCGAAAATGTACTATGAACTAGCATTTAATATAGCATGGAGGAAGCGTCTATAAACGTATATGAAAGGACGTGTCAGACGCATTAAACCCATCGTTCGACAATTACGCGCTAATTAAAGATGTAAGCGACGACATCATAATGTGCAATCACATCAATCAAGGATGGGTTAAAGGTTGATCTCACCTAAACCTTACGCATCCTACTAGGTAGGGGTACATGCCCTACTTCATAGATTTGGGAATTTGTGTATAACTAAAGTAGATACTCAAGACAATGGTGACCTTTCTTCTCTTTTACAATTATTATAAATACCCCCCAACAAAATTAATGAGGGGGATTGGAAAAAAAAGAAAAAAGAGCAAAACATTCCCTGTAAGAAATACCTACATATTAATATCAGGGACTCGTGGACTAAGACTCATTAATGTACCAACCACGTAAAAATATTTGCATTTACTCTCCTTAAAACATCTTTATTACATTAATAATTAAGTTGCCGAAAATCTTCGTCAATAGTATCAATCCATATTTAAACCCTTTAAAACTGTGTAGTTTCATACCTACCCAGTCTTAAAATCATCACACTTGACTTTTCTCAAGAGATGTGGGATTGCACTAATTACCTGGTATTTCTCTTTACGGATCACAAGACTAATGACTATCACCATCACCCCCCTTACGGGGTTCGACGTCCTCGTCGACCACACTTTCGACTAGATCAATGCTCCGATACCATTTGTAACGTCCCCGCTTCAAGCCTCTATTGGGCCTTAAGACCCACAGAATGATGACTCTTATACATGAGTATGTCACTCTGGCTGCTTCTTGGGCTAACGACTGACACTACAAACCAACACGAGTATTTCCAACGTGCTTTCTCCTTACTCGCACGCTTCTTGGGAAGATTTCTCAAGAGCTGACCAATCTTAAAATTACCCTCAGTCAAGCACGCTTAATGTGGAGTTCTTTCGTAACGGGCTACCAAGAAAAATGCATCTTGTTGATATAGATAGTACCAATCATTCCATTTAATCCATCTTCAACTGTGTAGTTACATACCTACTCAATCTTAGAATCAACACACTTGACCTTCCTCAGGCAATGTAGAATTGCACAACTTACTTAATATTTTTCCATACGGATCACGGGACTAATGATTGTCACACCAATAGTGCTCAATGCTACTTGCAAATGATTAACGATTTTCTATAATAATTTTTATATTAAAATACATGAATTACGATACTTAATTATAGCAAAGTAAGAGCAATAAATGATGCAAATATAAAATATAGCTCATTTTATAAAAAATCTACTCCAATAGTGTGCCAAATTGTAATGTAAATTTGTCATATAAAAGCAATCCAAATTTGAATCACAATATAACATGATACAAAATATACATCACAATAAAAAAAAAATAATGCTTTTATATTTACCGTTATGTCAATTTTAATAATTATTATTAAATTTTATATTTAATTTTGTATTATTGTTATTATTTTACATTTTTAATAAAATATTACACGAGCAATTTAATGTCACATTAAATTTTACATCAAGATTTACAATTATATATTAGAGCATGTTAAGAAACATGGGTGACTATATTTGCTATCTAATCTTGAATCACCTTATCACAAACCGTGTCATTTGCTCGTTTTTTTTTGTTCAGATCTCGAGTTTCTTTGCACCATCTAGATTTCGTACGGTTAGCTAACTATTTGGATAGATATGAATCGAAAGTCCGCTAAAGAAATAATTCTAACACCATATTGAGAAACATAAAATTCCATCTCAAAACTAATTAGTATTGAATAAAGCAATTCATATTCTTATATATGACTTGCAATTCATATTCTTATATATGACTTGATATTTTTACATTTAATCTATGTAAAACAATGTTTTTTAATAAAGGACAATAGTAAAAATTGATGTAAAAATATTATAAAATTATTTTTAATGCTAATATTGCTCAACTTTCAAATTCTCATAAATTAAAAGCGTTTATGACAACAAAGCACTAATACTTAGCATATATCTCTTTCTTTGAAGTGGTAGGAGTGAGTCAAAGCTGGCCAATAAAGTTAGGTTTTTGATTAAATTAAGTTGCAAAAGCATGTACTCCTACTACTACTACTACTTCTACTCTCTCTCTCTCTCTCTCTTATGTATATAAACAGGACCACATGTTTATTAATCACCATCACAAAGAACAGATTTTGATGAAGTTGACAGATAAAGTGGTGGGGAATAGATATTTTTGATATAGATTTGAAAGCACAACCATATTGAAACATGCTTTGGTGTCTTTTCATCAAAACATAAACAATAAAAATATAATTAAATTGTTTATTCTAGTGGTTGTGGTTGTAAATATGTGGCGATAAATTCCACTTCCGGCTCAAATTGCTTGATTTACTTTATATTTTTCACTATATAATAAGACAATTATATATACATAAACACTCCTTATATAAACAAACTCCGGCCATGAATTGATACCAACATAGTAACCACCAAAAAGCTTTCAGTCTGTCTTTTTTTTTTTTTTTTTAATCTTTAAAAGAAAAACTCATACTCAACTGAACCATCAAATCAAAATGATTATGTGGTACCTGCCATAAACCAATTTTGTGGATTGTAATTTGCAGAGTCCATCAAATGGGTCACTCACTCCCTTTCTCCCTCTTTTCTATCTCTTCATCTAGCTGAATATGAAACACAAATCAACACAACACAAGTCTACTACAGCAACTACAAACTAGTGTCAATAATCTAATAGAATTAAAGGGCTCAATCTTTGTCTAATCATATATAAATGTCTTCTTCTCAAACTTAAAAGCTAATTAAAATTTTTGTCTCTTAACTTTTGACATGTACTAAATCTTGTCTCTTGAATTTTTCTAGCCGTTAAAAATTCTCTCTAAACTATTAAGATTGTTGGATTTAAGATTTTTTTTTTTTTCTAATTTTAATAAAAAAAGTCTAAGTATGAAAGTTCAGGAGACTTAATTTGTTACATGTCAAAGTTCGAGAGACAAGATTTGGTAAATATTAAAGTCTAGGGAGTATGATTTAGTACATAAACAATCACAAAATTAATAAAATTGAATAAAATTTCACAAATGCTTTTAAATCCAACAATATCAATGGTTTAGAGAAAATTTTTAACGGCTAAAAAAAATTCAAAGGGCATGAAATGATAAATGTCATTAGTAGTTGAAAAATTGGAATAGATTTTGTCAAAGCTTAGTTTAGTGAGCAATTTACATTTTATTGACTATTTTGTTCACAGGTGTGTCAATACAAACTTTTTTAATGCTTTTTTAACAACAAGACAATATAATAAAATA